>NW_007726718.1:443966-468648 GCF_000696425.1 Galeopterus variegatus
CCCTCGGCGGGAGCGCCACCGCGCTCCCAAGCGGCGCACTGTAGCAGTGCACCACCGGGCCGGCCCCTGAAAAAAATTTTTAAAACTGATTTGAGGAATAGTTTAAGTAAAAGATTGTTGAAATATTTAGAGCCTTACTAAGTTGCCTAATTCAATAGGGACAACATACATTTATGTTCCAGGTTCTAGTATGCTTGTCTAAACATGTTTTTCCTTGCCTCAAGCTATATTTTATTAAATGGCTAAAAGATCTGTGTCAGTCAGCCTCTAAAATGCCCCGCAATCGTTTCTGCCTCCTAGTAATCACCGCTTGAGTGGGGCTGGACATAGTGACTTACTTCTAATATATAGAATACAGCAAAGGTGATAGGATAACTCTTCTGAGATTAAGTTACAAAAAGACTGACTTTTTTTTTTTTTGCTTGTGATCTCTTACACACTCTTTTTCTATTGGAGTCCTTGCTCTTTGGGAAACAAGCTGCTATTTTGTAATCTGTACTGTTGACAGGCCCATTTGGCAAGGAACTGAGAGAGGCCTCCAGCTAACAGTCAATGATTACCAGAAACCCTCAGTCTAATAACCTGTAAGGACCTGAATACTGTCAACAGTCACTTGAGTAAGCTTAAAAGCAGACCTTCTCCAGTTGAGCCTTCAGATAAAACTGTAGCCCTGGCCAACACCTTGACTGCAGCCTTATGAGACAAGCTGAATCAGAGAATCCAGCTAAACCATGCTCAGATTTTCAACCTACAGAAAGTGGGAGATAACAAATGTTGTTGTTTTAAGCCACAAAGTTTTTGGATAATTTGTTACACAGTTCAGATGATCCCTTACTTATGATGGTTTGACTTACAATTTTTTTACTTTACAATGGGTTTATTGGGACATAACCCCATTGTAAGTCAAGGAGCATCTGTAGTAGATAATTAATACAGATCAAGGAAAGAAACATTTCCTTCTACTGTTTTCTGCCTTTGAAGAACATTGCCCCAATACATCTATGTAAAATTTAAAATAATGAGATTTTTACATGGTTAAAGATTCTAAAATGTGAACAAATAAATTTCTCAAAGGGACTAACTAATCAGTGGGAATAATTCTTCCAGGACAGTTCTGGTAGAACTGAGTATGATGGTCACCCACAATGGCCTTTTTAATATCATAAAATGTTAAAATTCATCTTTGGGTCAAAGACTAACTTTGTATATTTCCCTTTGTTAATCTCCATTTCCTCTTGAAAGGCAAAGTTGTTTTTCACTAACTTCATCTTATAACATTAAAAAACCCCCCATTTTCATCAACAATATACTGGAATGGTTTCCAGAGAGGGTGTTAATTAAAACAATCATATAAACAGAATTGCATCTCTGTACAAGTCTTATTTCATGCTTGAGCTCGTTTCATGTCCTTTGAAGACAGCCTTTTTTTCCAGGAGTAGCTCTAAGCCTGCATTATTATTGAGAGATGACCAGGCTGGACCATGGCCAGTAGCTTGTTTGTAGGAAGCTTTTTCCCCCTCTCTGGCCAGCAAGTTCATCCAACTGAAGCTGTCTAGTCTGATAGTGAGGCGGCTGAATGAAGTCATAGCTGTGAATCAGCCTGGAAACAGCTAATGATGGTTTCTCACAGGTTTGGTGAGAGACTATCCATGGAAGGGAGCTCTTGTCATCTGAAGGAGGTGTACTTTTTGGGTCAAGGCTTGGAAGAAAGATATAAGTTGAGCTGCTTCTTATCTCCCACCCTTTCTTTCACTAATGACTCATTAAACTGAGTTGTTAATGACAGAATGATTTCCCTGCAGGTCTTAGATAGAGTCTGTCAAAAACATCCAATTTATAAACCCAAATCAAGTATTTTACATTACGGGTATATGTGTTGGCAGATAACATGTAAAAAAAATTATAGACAGGAGGCCCCCTTGTACAGTTCACAGCTAGAGCTCAGGTTGTGCCAACATTTCCATTACAACCCATAATTCTAAGGGTCAAAATGAGAACAAGGAAGAGGATACCCCACAGGGGTCTGGCCTTCTCTGAGAAGGGTAGCTTAGTGATTTTTCTGACTCAGACTTGGATGTGCATCTTCACACAAATAAGAATAAAGATCAGATTTCAAGAGGACCCAGTAGATTTTGAATGTGAGATGAAACTCCTGATTTCTGTTGATGTAAGTCTGGTGATTTGTATTTCTGGCACTCAACAACCCTGCCAGGTCTTCTGGGGCTGCCACTGTGGGAAATGTCCACAGTTTTCTATTGATTCTTTTATATGAGAACTTTCAAGAAGAGCTAAGAAATCTATTTTACTAATGAAATTAAAGACTCTTGTAGGATCATTTAGGGCTGCATCAGGGTGAATAAAATGTCTCTGGGACCTGAAGACAGCTCTCTGCTGTCCTGAATGGAGAAGAATGTGGGTCTTCAACAAATGCCCATTTGATTCAGACCACAAATGCCAACTCAGCTATGTCTCAGGGTGGCTGGCCAATAGTAATGAGAAGGGGCTACTGACTGTCTCCTCTCAGACAACCAGTAGCCCCTTCTCAAAGAGCTGGAACTCTGCTTGGCCAGTAAAGCTCACTGATGATGTGTGGGCTTACTGACATATATGAAGGTAAGAGAGAAGCATGCTGAACAGAACTGGGTTTAGAGATCATAGGCTGTTCCAGTGGTCAATGGGATAGTAGATCAGATTTATGTTTCTAATTCTTAATTCTCTTCTTGAAATAGAATTATACATCCACACCCTTTGCCTATGTGACTTTGCAGTGCCTCTCAGGAGAGTAAGCAGATTATATACCTGTGACACATTGACTTTGGTTTTGGCCATATGACTTCTTTTGGCCGAGGGATGTAGGTAGAAAGAAGTGAAACGGTGTCAGTTCCTGCCTGAGACTTTAAGGGATGTTATGTATTTCTACTCACTCCTTTCGTTTTTCTGCTATTGGATATGAGAAGAACATGCCTGGGTAGCTGCTGGTCCCAGAATAAAGAGAAATGTGGAGCAAATCCGAACCCAAGTTCAAGCTTGGAGCTAAGGCCAGCTGAGCCCAACTGAGCTACAGCAATAAATGTTGATTGTTATAAGCCACCAAGTTTTGGAGTTGTTTATTATGCAGAATTATTTTAGCAGAATCCTAAATAATATACCAGGGACCCTCATCTTCCCATGTTCATACAACAGGGCTTTCATTCTAGCTGAAAAAGACATTAGTTATCATCCACCTCTATCTCTGTATCTAAAGCCCTGGCAGTGAGATGACAAGTCGCTGGCAACGAGGTGACAAACCCTTGAGGTACAAGTGTTAGGTGGCTTGACTAGATTCCCATGCCATAAAAAGAAAATTCTTACTTTTACTTAGAAAACACTTCTCCAATCAAGGAGTCAAGTGCCATATCTGTATAAACATTGGCTATATAGTGTAATAAAACTTAGAAAGATGATCTATGGGCAGATCCAGCAAAGAAGCACCATAATGATTATGTGCTAGTTTCAGAAATTTCTCCCAAGATATTTTCTCATCAGCTTAGACACAATATATATTTTTAAACCTGAGGCAGGTGTCTAGTTCCTGAATTCCAATGCTGGAGGGGTGAGACAGGAAGAAAAACATTCTATTAGGGATTGAATGTTGATTTGGCCTATCCCATAGTCACCACTTATACAGCTTCAGTTACAAAAATAACTATTAACTCTTCATTTCTGTTTCAATGCAAATCTCAATAGTAAATGTTAAAGACTGTTATCTTATCACTTCCCTAAAGATCTTCTGAGTAGGTAGAGTTCAGTGGAATATATGTGGTCCTACCTGGAGGTGGCAGGTTGACCTAGATGATCTTCTGCAATTGTTTATTGCAGTGTTATTAAGCAAATGTCTGGTACTATTAGCTAAATTGATGTTTCTTCATTTGCATAAATACTGGGGCAAAATTCCTAAGAATGTTTAAATACCATCTCTTTACCATAAGCCAATCATACTGTAACTTTTCATTGCTTGGCTTTTACCTACAGTTTCAAAGATTTGGGCAAAATTATTCCAAAGAACACTGACATCTTAATTATGAAGCTGGCTTAAGCTAACCTTCACAAGGAACTCAATTAGGGGCCTTAAAAGCTCAGATCATAGTTCTCTGGA
Source organism: Galeopterus variegatus (assembly GCF_000696425.1). Taxonomy (NCBI): domain Eukaryota; kingdom Metazoa; phylum Chordata; class Mammalia; order Dermoptera; family Cynocephalidae; genus Galeopterus; species Galeopterus variegatus. Next base: position 448,102 of record NW_007726718.1, read on the forward strand.
AGGTGAGATAGAGTCCCTTTTTCTTAGATCCATGTGCTACAGCTTCTCTCCACCTGCCTGTGGAGAAGTCAGTAAGTGCACCATGATGGTAGTAAATTATAAATTAAAAAATTTAACTAGCCCTCCCTGCTGCTTCCCACCAGCATCCCCCAACCTGGAATTTAGCCCCCAAACTCCATACCAATCTTGTCAGTGGCTGCCCCCACTTTTCATGAAATTCACTGCCTTCTAGATATCCTTCAGAGGCTCTGAAAAATTCAGACATTCTATTCTACAGATGTATCAGTCAGGTTTCTAAGAGGAAAAAGTTGACACACTCAGAAAGGATAATTTGAGGAGGATTTACTTACAAAGTTGGTGTAGGGGAACCACAAAGGATAGTACAGTAACCTGTAACTCATAGCAACCAATTTGTTACCATTCCCAAGCCTGAAGAGTTAAGGGGAGGGAATGGTTACTGGGATTGGGGTGGGGCCAGTGAGTCTTTGGTTGCCATAGAGTCGCCTGTCTGGAAAAGTTGGTTGAAGGATGCTTCCAGCCTGAGGCCAAACTTCAGGGAGGGAGCCAGAGGCATTATTATTTAATACCCTGCCCACTCCCTCCTCTGTTTCTCTGATCTTCTGCAGATGCTTTCTGTGGGCTAAACACAACTGGAAGCCAGAGGGCATGAGAGCCCTGTTGATGTAGTGTCCTGGAAGAGGGCAGGGAAGAGAAGGACGGAGAGTAGAGCTAAGAGGACAGGACAAAGACATCTGAGTAGTGCATTCTTTGGTGCATCTTGACTGTCTGCAGATCCTTCATGACATCTGAGTGCAGAAATGCTTCTAAACCACTCAAGTATACCTCATACCTGGTAGGAAACATTTCATTCTTCAATGACTGATGCTGGTGTAAATTGTGTGGATAATCCTACAGCCCTTTTGAATATATTTGTTTGCAAGTCTCCCCACTTAGCCCCAGATATTTACAGTTGGGGTGGGTGAAGATTATATGGCTTAAGGTGTGAAACATGGCAGTCCCTGCCAGGACCACAATGTAGGCCTGTAACAGACGGGCATCCCATGGATTCGTGTCGATCTCTTAGACATACTAAGATTTTCACTGATGCTGCTGGGGATGTGTGTTTTGTGTTACTAAACGTTGTAGTAACCATGCAAAATTTGTATAAGGCTCTTTAATTTTAGCTTGACTTTTGTGACTAGTAGTTAATATTTTCTCCAGATAACAGCACAAAACACATGTAAATGTCTCACCTATCACTTCTGATGAAGACTTAATGAATATGGAGGAAGAAACCCTCAAGTGCCCTTCAAAAATATCAGGGAAACAAGAGCTTGCACTCTTTTCTGGGACAGAGTCGAGTAAGGCAGACCTCTAACTCTGTTCCCTCCACCTCCGGAACTATAGTAATACAGCAATATTTGTGAATGACTTCCTAGGAAACCCAACAGGTAATGGGAAAACACTGCCAAGTTCATCATCCACACTGATAAGCTATGATAAGCTACCACAAGGGGACTGACCCTTGTCTCCCTGCTACAGAGGTCTGGGATTGCCAGATGATGACATCAGTGGAGGGATCAAATACTATACTCAAAATTGGAGTTGGGGTAGGATTAAACTGGATGAAGAAAAAAAGGTGAAAATGTCACATTCTGCATGTACAAACTGTCCTAAGGTGCTCTCTGTAGGTGTAACGTCCATAGAAGATGTCAGGCATCATCTCGGAAATGATTATGAGTGTTGTGGGACATTCAGATTCAGAATTTTGTTGGCAAATAAGTAATGTGTTAATTGCCATTCGTTCTGTTTGTATATACTGAGTACCTTTGTCTCCAGCATTGTCCTGTCTAGCCATGGAAATGCCAAAGGAGGAGACTCCATGTTTGCTCTAAGGAGACAAGAGAGAGGATGGTGGTTAGGAAAAGCCCTCTCAAAACCGACCAAGGACAGGAATGCATGTGGGAGATGTAGTTGTCTCTCCCTCAGAAATGCAAAGTCAGTGTGAGTGAATTAAGCCAAGAAAAGGTACTGGGAACAGTGGACGAACATGATGGAATAGCTGGGCAGTGGGGTGGGGAAATGCGTGCACGTGTCTTTGCATGCATTGTATAAAGAGTAGGAACTAATAGACTCCCGAGAGCACTGCCTTTCCCATTCTTCTTCATTATTTCTTTATAGTTCTTTCAAATAGGCAGTTCTAGTCCTACACTCCTCCTGCAAGAGGAAATTGAGTATAACAGGGAGATTAAGGACTTGTTTGTTTTTTTAAAAAAGGTTCCGGATGGCCATATTCTTTCCTTCATGTTCCAAGGGAACATTTCTCAACACTTACCCTATGCCAACCACAAAGTCTTAAATCTGATTTTCCTCTGAATCCAGTTTTTAAAGATGAGTATATCCAAATGTTACTTAGAGAATACCACCAAGGTGCCAGCCAGAGAGGTGGCGGGTTCACAGACCTTCAGTTTCTCATGTCCTTTAATACCTCATGAGTGGGCCTTGAAGCAAGCATGAAAACAGTTCTTTAATTTGAAATGGAAGCTGAAAATGGATGATTAATGTATATATGTACTGCTTTAATAGATATAACAATTTAAATAAAAATTAACATTTAAAGAGAAATTATTGCTGCCTTTTGTATATGACATTGATGAATTCTGGCTCTTTAATCTGAGTTAGTCCAAGGGTCTGAAACCTCAGGATATAAAATGATCTTTGGCAAATAAGCAATCCAGGCCTATAAACCAGACCCTAGTATAGAGTCCTTTAGTACACATAGGGATTGTTCTGTTTTTTAATGATCATTCTGTTCTGATAACAGCACTCTCAAAATCACATAGCACCTTTACTGGCAATGAGGAAGGAAAAGTACACAGTTCCCCAGAGTTTTGTTACACACAGAATTTAGGGAGAAACAAAATGGTGGGTATTTGTATGTTATTTGTAATATTTGTATTACTACAGTCCACATTCAGTTGTGAATGGACATTTTTACATGATATCTTAGTCCTTTTGGGCTGTTACAACAAAGTACCAGACTGGGTGGCTTAGACAGACATTTATTTCTCACAGTACTAGATGCTGGGAAGCCCAATATCAAGGTGCCGGCTGATTTGGTTCCTGGCGAGGGTCCTTCTCTGGTTGCAGACAGCCATTTTCTTGCTATATCCTCACATGGCAGAAAGAGGAGGGTGAAAGAACTTTCCGGGGTCTCTTTCATAAGGGCACTAATCCCATTCATGAGGGCTCCACCATCATGGCCTAATCTCCTCCCAAAGGATGCCATCTCCTAACACTATCACACTGTGGATTAGGGCTTCAATGTATGATTTTGAGGGGGGCACAAACATTCAATCCACAGCAGATGGGGAATGAAAGGAAAGAAATGCAAACTAAGTTCTGCTTAGTAACACCTTGTGTATTAAAAAATATATATTTCTCTAGAAATGTGATGACTTTTACTGATTAGGCTTTCTTCAATTATGGGGACAGAGTTTCTAAAGTTAAGACAACAAATGAGTGCCTTAAGTGATCCAGAACTGGCATGTGGACACGGTTAGACGTAGGTATGCATTTATAAACATATAATCAGATAGGAAGCAGATAATCTGTTTTCTTCATTCAGAGGAGTGCATTCCTAGGAAGAACTAGGGCACCACATCCCATATGTACCTCAGAGAAACAGCTGTGACTATTAAGACTGAGAAGGGCAGAAATGCTTTTGGTGAGGAATTAGCACCCAACTATTTACCAGTCTGAGGCTAACGCTAGGGATCATAATCATTTTAACACATGCTTTGGTTGGTTTCTTGTCCACAAGAATCATGGGCAATAAGATGGCTGAGTGTTATACAAGTGAGATTTCAAATACAGATGTTCTTCTGAACTTGAGCTTTAGAAAGGTTGGTCCTGGGGCCGGCCCGGTGGCGCACTGGATAGTGCGCCGCTTGGGAAGCTCGGCGGCGCTCCCGCCCGAGGGCTCGGATCCCACATGCAGACTGGTTCCCGCTCACTGGCTGAGCGAGGCGCGGGAGCAACGCCAAGGGTTGCGATCCCGTTGCCGGTCCCTGGTCCGGTGCGGGGGCAACACTGAGGGTTGCGATCCGTTGCTGGACACGGAAAAAGACAAAAGACAAAAAAAAAAAAAAGAAAGGTTGGTCCTGCCCTCTGTTCATTCTAGAAAAATGAATCCCCAGTAATTATTTGATAGGATTAAGGAAAGCAGCCAGAAGTTTTCATAGGGAGGGGGAAGATGAGTGCGTCTGTGTTAAAAATCATGTAATAATAGTATTTAAATAGTTTATAGGCCATTTTAGTGTTTCCATTTCTACCTAATTGTTTTGAAATAAATATTTAGTCCAGGAATTTCACAGCATGATTAGGTTGGCCCCTTGGAGGTTTTTCTCTCACAGACTTGAATGTCTTGGCAGAGGGTCTTTTGAAAACTTGCTTCTGGGGGTAATAAAGAGATGTGCTTCAGGTACGATTCATGGGAAGGTTCTGAGAACTGTCTCAGCATATAGTGCTAGCCCTCAGACTTTCATATTTTACAACTACGTGTTATTCAGAAAAGTAAAGGAAGCTTGAGCTGTGGTTTATCAGAAGGTGGCCTTCCTATCAGCAGGTCCCCTGCCATGTCCACCGAAATTGGGTCATGGGCTGTACAGAACCAGCCCCCGCCCAGTCATTCCTTTGGGAATTTTGGAATTATTTGTAACAAAGTAATATGCTTTTCTTGGAGAAGGAATCAACTAATTGCTTATTTTCCTTGGTGCTTTGCAAATCTGAGTAATGTTGACTCAGGTAGAATATTATGAAGTTATTTATGCTGTGGGTGATAATTACTTGCAAATACATTTGTAGTTGGAGTGAAGCTTCAATAAGTTTATACAATCCAATTATCCAGCCCTAGGTAATTAATGATTTCTCTCCCTTCTTTTAAAAATGTTATTAATTGATTTTAGTTTACAGTTAATGAAGATGGTTTCCTGAGTTTTATCTTTTCAGCTCATTACACAAATCATCAATGTGGAAAAAAAAAGCAAGGGTAATTCATATTTCTTTTTGAAATATAAATCTGTGATGGCTTGAATCTTGCCTTTGCAATAATTTGTGTGTAGAATGTATTGAATAGTACCAGGTTTTGTAATAAGGTAATTAAGGATAATAGTCATTATCTCACCGAGTTCAATAGTAACTTGCTGCTTGCTTTAGATACTTTCAGTGAAATGTTAAAGTCTGGTGATTCTTTATTTTTAAAAGAAACCAAAAACCTAAAAGTTCTAGAAGGAGAAAATTATCTACAATCTGTGGATAAGTTGCTTAGTAGTTTTTTGCCAACACATACTAGTTATTATTGACCATGCTATAAAACTACCTATAGAAAAGATACAAACATTAATCATATCTTTTAAAAACTTAGTACTAAGTAATTGACTTTTCTTTGGGTAATAGCAAATTATATTTCCCCACCCAGGATTTTGGCTTGTATCTCAAAATATTTTAAAAGTTAGCTTTACCACCAGTCACAGTTTCCACAGGAAACTACCTCTGTGGTAAAATAACTTACAATACACATTTTTTGTACAGCATTATCCATCAATATTGATTTTCATTACCCCCCTACCCCCACCCCCACTCCCACCACCAACAGAGAGCTTGAAATAGTATTTCCTTGGGAAAATTATTTGGGAATGTGTATGAACAATCAAACCTGCGGTATTTTTTAAGTATTAGAAAACCTAAATTCACATGCATTAGACAGAAACCTTAAGGTGTTAAAGGTTAATGTTGTGCCAGATTCCCTCAATGTAAAACAAAAAGAAAAATGTAACTGAAACAAAAAGTACAGTGTGTGTGTGTGAGTGTGTGTGTGTGTGTGTGTGTGTGTGTGTGTATGTGTAGTGGGGGACGGGGTTATAGGAAAACAATTTTAGTGGGAAGGAAAAAGACCTCACAGTTCTTTTCCTGGCCATGGCAAACAAGCCATATATTTCTGAAAGGTGGTCAAAACAGTATCTCCCATTTCACACACTCTTCTACAATGTGGTTTTGACATTCCTCTCATCATGAGGTGGGGACTATGTTCCCTCCCTTTGAAACTGGGTGTGCTTTTGGAACTACTCAACCAATAAAGTATGGTAGAAGTGACACTATGAGATGCCTGAGGCTAGGTCATAAAAGGCCAATCAACTTCCACGTGACTCACTGCAACACTCATGCTTGGAGTAGTGAGTCTCTCTGTTAGCAGTCTAGTTATGGAGATCCTGAAGTCTCCATGCTTTTAGGAAACCCAAGTTAGCCCACATGGAGGGACTATGTAGAGAGGCCCTGAGACTTCATGAAGAGAGGAACATGCCTAGCCAGGTCCCACTGTTCCAGCCCCCAACTGTTCCAGCTGTAGTTACTGTGTGACTGCAGCTGCATCAGAAATTTCACATTAGAACCACCCATCAGAGCCCTTCCCGAATTCCTGACTTGCAGAAACTAGGACAGATAATAAATTGATTGCTGTTGTTTTAAGCCAGAGCTTTGGGGTGATTTGCTATGCAAAAATTGTAACTCCGCACACTGGCATACTGGCTCAGGATGAGGCACCTGAGTGGAGTGGGGATGGAGATGGGAGTGAGGGAGGTTCACCTCTCTGTCTTCCTTATTTTCACCATATTTCCTCAAGGTTCTTCTCCTCCACATCTGGTTACCAGACAGACTGCCCCTTTATTCCTCAACTCCAGCCTCCTTAAATGAGAGTTTCTGCCCTACACTGGCTGGAAGCCTCTTCTCCTAGGTGTAAGACTGAAGTGACATTTCTGTGGTCCTCCATGAGTCCTCAAGTTGCAAACTAAGTAAAAGAACCAGCTGAAGAAGGCACGCTTTATTAAACAGCAGGGACAACTCCACACGACTCGCTTGAGATAGGAGCAGCCCCTGCCTTCAAGAGGCTCATAATCCTAGTAAGAGAAATAGAGATACAAATCAATGGTTGCCTTCAGGGGAATTGCTAGATGGAGGTATATACAAAGTATTGTGGAAACAGAGGAGTTGGGTACAAGGTAGCTTGACTGTATTCTGTCCTGGCCTAGGCAGGTTACCATCATTTTCTCTCCTCCTTCTCCTCCTCACACCACTAATTCAATAGCTTGCTCCCAAATATGGAGAGCCTCTTTAGAATCTCCAATAAATTTCAGAAATCTAATATAGAGGCTTTGTCTTATTCTCAGGCAATTTGAAGCAAATGATGATCAAAATATATTTAGTACAACAAATAATCATTCCCCAGCCAACATCAACTGATTTCCAAGATTCTTTTTTTATCTTCTCCCTCCCCACAGGCAGTCCTATTTCCTTGCTCAGGCAACACTAAATGGTTGTTTAATTGAATTAAACTTAGTTGAAATTAGTACATTCACAGAGTTCCATGATTCCTTAAACATAAAACACCAGAATATGATTATGAAAATAAGGTTAGAGCTGTCACCAGTTAGCTTATAGAGAAGGAAGGGCAGCATATGTGATTGACAGTGGTAGGGAGAATGGGAGAAAATGTGTTTTAAAAATTAAAATATATTCCAAATTTTGGGGCTAAGAAAGTTAAATACAAATCAGGCCTTTTCGTGCTAAACTTTGTTTGCACTGGGTAAAGTGCAACTTCCTGTTTTGAAGAAAAAGTTTTAGTAGGTTCACGAGGACTCCTGGGGGCTCGCTCATTTACCAACATAACATTTGAACCATTTTAAATGTAAATTAGGGAAAATGTGGATTGGATTTCATTTGCAACACAACTTAAATAAGAGAAAGAGAAAAACAGATTTGGAAATGATGGCAACCATTTGAGAACTCCAGGTCCCAGTCAATCTCCATTATCCTCTACCAGCAGGAGGCCCGCCAGCCCCAGCAGCTGAACCTTCTTTCCTCTGTCAGAACAATGGGCATCAGTTTGGCCTCTTAGCATCACTGTAAACAAACACCCAGTTATGGCTCCTCTCCCTGAATTCAGACTTATTGGGAGTATGACCTCTATGAAATAGTGAAAGAGTTCAAGAACAGAATACTCAGAAAGAAAGACAATTCTGTTTCTTTTCAGTGCAATTAAGAATACTCACACATCTAACAAACAACTATTTTCTTGTGCAGTGTTCTCACACTTGAATGTGCATCAGAATCCCCCAGAGGGCTTGTTGATACAGATGGCTGAGCCCCCCTCTCCTGCCCACCAGAATGTCTGAATCATCTGGTCTGAGGTGGGGCCTGAGAATTAGCATTTCTAACAAGTTCCCAGGTGATGTGGATGCTGCTGGTTGGAGGACCACACTGAGAACCACCACCTTGGTGGTGGGCAGACACACTCTTGGTCCTTCTTTGAGGGGTGGAAAAACTCCATCATTTGTATTCATGTATTCACTGGTGGATTCAACAGACTGAGCACGTAGCTACTCTATACTCACATAATGGGTTGGATAGGATTGGTTTACAATGAATGTACCAAGATTTCTTCAAACAATTATTTTTGCTTACGCAGATGAAAATGCTTTCACCCATTCTTATTTACACTATAGCACTTTCCTCAACACGTTCCTTAGCACACTGTTTCTTCAGAGAAAGTGCGGAGTTAAACATCAGCTTGACCTAGATTAAATCATCACCAATTAATGGACTCCAAATCACTTAGATCTTACTGCATTTAATGTACTAGTTTTGTACATTTGAGTTTTTTTAATAGTCTTTGTGTGCATTTGAATTTAATTATCTGATGTGGGAGCACTTTGCTAGCGCTGAATTCACTAGTTAAATAATTTTGTCATCAATTCTTATTTACATTCTTAGATGTTCTATATTAAAATGCTACTGAGGGTCCGTTATATAAGAGATTAGCTTCATGGGGCCGGCCCGGTGGCGCACTGCTACAGTGCGCCACTTGGGAGCACGGTGGCGCCTCCCGCCGAGGGTTCGGATCCCACATACAGACCGGTTCCCGCTCACTGGCTGAGCGAGGTGCGGGCGCAACACCGAGGGTTGCGATCCCGTTGCCGGTCCCAGTCCGGTACGGGCGCGACACTGAGGGTTGCGATCTGTTGCCAGACACGAAAAAAGACAAAAAGGGGAAAAAAAAAAAAAAAAAAGAGAGATTAGCTTCAAACTAAGAAAAGGCAATGTTGGACCTCCTACTCTGATAAAATTATACTTCTGTGAACCCAGAAAGATCACACCAATTCTCATTTAATACGGACTGCACAGAATAACATAAAATTATAAGGATGAAAAGATTCTTCCTGGTATAGAAAACTTCTCAATCTGTACATCTCCAATCAATTTGATACTCTGGAAAGGAGCTCTTACATTCAATTTATCCACCTTTACATTCAATTTATCTGTTTTCCATCCAGTTTTTTTTTATGTGTTCATTTCATAAACATAAGCCTGTAAGACAATTGGCTGACACTTTCCTTGTGAAAAAAAAATTCATATTTAATACTGATGCTTTCAGAAGGTCTCAGCAATTGGGGCTCATGTAAAATGGAAAATGTGGCAAGGCAGCAGGAAGTTGTGCAAGGAGCATGGGATAGATAGTTGAAAAGCCTGGGTTTGAATTGTGCCTCTGCAACTAACCTTCTTTACTGACCTTCTTTGACTTTTCACTTAGTTATCTTTAAAAGTAGAAATAACAGAAGGATAGAAAAACCTAAGGATATTAGAGATGGGGGGAGGGCGGGAGGGGGTTTGGGATGTGATAGGTCGGGCAAAGGGCATAAAGAAATATTACGATTTGTAAGAATGAATATGCTAGTAATAATAAAAATTTAAAATAAAAGAAAAAAATAAAAAATAAAAGTAGAAATAAGAAAAATAGCTATCATAAGTGGTTCTTGTGAAGTTTGGAAAAAATTTAAGTAAAAACTACAGCAAATTTCAAAAATACTAGTATAAATCGTAATTATTTATAGGATTAAGTTCTATTATGTGTGTCAGACCTTGTCAATGAAATGAAGCTTCTATTATTTTTGATTGATGTTTTTGGACTGTACCTAGCTACCCACTGTATTCAGATAGGCCCTCTTGGTGTCATTTTCACTGGCTAGTTTCTGATCATGAAACAAGGTAAATCTCAAGTGGCCTACACCCAGAAAGAACCCCTTCACCATAATCTCATTAGTACCATGCTTTATGGCATACATTATCCCAGGTTACATCCAAACAGACCTCAGAGACGACAGGTTAGTCTGTTGGCACAATTTACACTTAAAAGGAAAACTGATGTCATCTGTTGACTAGGAACCTCTATCCATATGTATTAGTCTGCTAGGGCTGCCGTAGCAAAATACCGCAGACCGGGTGGCTTAAACAACAGAGATTTACTTTCCCACAGAGGCTGCAAGTTCGAGATCAAGGTAATTAACAGGGTTGGTTTCTTCTAAGGCCTCTCTCTTTGGCTTGAAGATGGCCGTCTTCTCTTTGTGTCTTCACATTGTCTTCCCTCCGTGTGTGTCCACACAGGTATGTGTGTCATTATAAGGATGCAGTTGTATTGGATTAGGGCCCACCAAAATGACCTCATTTTAACTTAATTACCTCTTTAAAGAAACTACAAATACAGTCACATTGTGAGGTAATAGGCATTAGGACTTATAGGAATTTCAGGGGAAAACACAATTCAGCCCATAGCACTATATGTAAGCCCAGTACTTCTCATTTACCTTAATAGGATAGAGATCATAGTATTCTTATGTGAATCCTTTTTACACTTAAATAAAGGTAGTGCTTTTCACGTGTTCTAGAAGTGGTTTTGGCCACCAGAGGGCTCCTGTATTTATGCAATAAACCATAATTAGAATGATATGTTCAAAATTAAAATTGATTATGAAAGTTAAATGCATGCTATCTGTGTATCCTCAGTAAATCAATCCATACGCTTCTATTAATCTGATGATGATGATGATGATGATGATGATGATAGCTGCATTTACCTGAGTAGCAACCATGAGCCACCACTGTGCCTGGTGCTTTACCTATATGATCCAATATAATATTCTCAACTCCCCTGTTACGTTCAGTGTTTTTATGATTTCAGTATTACAAATAAAGTATCTAAGACTTGGAGAGGTTAAATAACACACAGCTAGCAAGAGGCTGAGTGGAAATACAAACCTCTAGTACCATGATTAGCACTAGTTGCATCCTATGGCCTTTGGAAGACAGTTCCTAATTAGCTTCAAGAGATTTGTGAACCTCCTGAAATACTATGAAAAATATGCAAGTATATGTACAAGTGCACAGACGAAAGATCCAAATTTGTTGTTTTGTTACGAAGCTCAGCTCTGCTCTGTAGTCTAGGAAATGTTGGTCACGTGGCAGAGTCAAGGTGGCTTTAATCTGCCCTGCACCCTTTTCATTTCCACTGCTTGACTCATAGTCCCCACAGTTTCTCCTCTAAAAGGTGCTCTAATGGATATGTGGCCTCTATTACTACTTTAGTTTTACCAATTGTCTTGTCCCAAGTGTACCTGGCTGAGTTTTCCCCCCATATTAGCCAGGACTCTTGGTTGCAAGTGAGAGAAACACAACTCATGCCAACTTCAGACCCAGGAAGGGCAGGGGTGGAGCTGGTTCCAGGGACACCTAGAACAGGGGACTTGAACTCCATCAGGACCCCGGTTCATCTTCTCTCCATGCATCTACTTCATTGTCTTCCACGGCAGATGGGCTTTTATCCAACGAAACAACTGATTAGCCTGGCTGGGAGCATGTGCCCATCCCTTGACAAATCACTGTGTCCAGGGGAAAGTGGCACTAGGGATGTCCAGGCCTCAGTTACATGTCCCTGTCTCTGACCAGGTGGGTGGGATATCATAAAGGGCAGCCTCCAAAAAATCACACGGATAGAGTTAGGGAGAAACAGCCTGCCCCCTTCCCCTCAAGGAAGAATCGTGCTATTACCAGAAAAAGAGAGAAGGAATGATAGGCTCACAAATACATCAAAGTTCTGCCATAGGAATGACTTTAACCACCAGAAACAATCCTGTCTCCCTCCTGTTTCAGAAAAGAGAGTACAGCAGAGCTGGGTGGCTTACAAGAATCTTGACCTAGAATTAAGTTCCAAGTTGACCCTGACTCCTAAATTGTTCACTGTCATGCTCAGCAAAATTGAGCACTATTTATGAATTTTAGCATTTTATTTATTTCAGTACTCTAAGGTACAGTTGTTAATTATATAGAACAGTTTTGTTCTATGACCTCTATGAACAACCATCCATTTATCATTGACACAAGTGGCTGGTATGAAGGGACTTATTTTTGTTGCTGGGCACATTCTTTAGTCCCTGAGGGCTGCAGTGTTACACATGCCCGCTGAACCCTACCTCTCCAATTCAAGTGGTTGTGGGAACTTTGCAATGAGACTTTGGACATAAATACTCTTTGGGGAAGAAGGTAGAGGGAAGAGGGAAGGCCCAAAGGTGGGAAGCTCTGCTTTCCCTCGTCTTCCAGATCTAGAGTTCTCCCCTTTGCACATCTAGTTAATAATTTCAGATCTCAGCATCTCCTCTGGGAAGCCTTCCTGGACCCTCTGGGCCTGTGTTAGTTCCTCTCCACTATACTTCTGGGGTTAATGGGGACACTAGAAAACAGGACTGCCACATTTCCAGTTTTAGCTTTGATTCTTTTTTTCTTTTTTCTTTTTGGTTTTTATTGTGACCAGTAAGGGGATCGCAACCCTTGGCTTGGTGTGCACTGCACTCAGTCAGTGAGTGCACCGGCCATCCCTATATAGGATCCGAACCCGCGGCGGGAGCGTCGCTGTGCTCCCAGCGCCGCACTCTCCCGAGTGAGCCATGGGGTCGGCCCCTTAGCTTTGATTCTTGCCTATGCTTTGCCATATGCCTTTGACCAAGTGAGGCTTCACTTTAGTTTCTATAAATATAAAGTTAGGTGAATAATAAGCCAACTTTTCTCCAAGGTTTACTGTGAGTATACATGAAACAATATTTGTGATTCCCTAGGGTGCTAGGCTGTATGCATAAGGAGCTCAACGAATGCTAACAGGAAATATATGTAGTCGTAGAATAATATAGAAGAATAACCACTTACTGAAAAGTTACCACATGTCAGCATTGTCCTACGCACTTTTATATGCATGATCTCAGTTGAGCCTCATGGTACTCTAAATGATACCACATTATTATTTCCATTTTACAGACAAAGTAACTGAATGCCCAACATCACCCAGCTAGTAAGTTGCGCAGCCAGGATTTGAACTCAGACCTCACTGATTCCAAAACCTTAGCACATAGCAAACTGTTAAGACTTTTAAATAAATTTCAGAACACTACAGCCCTGTTATAAAGTTCTTCAGTGTTCTACGTATTTAGTTATACTTGGGATCTATTTGACTAGGCATTCTCCTGTGTGTATTTTATGATATTTGGAAGATCTTTCCCACTATAACCCTGGAAGCCTATTATATGGGTCTTTTCCTTTCTCTCTCAGTAGCATTAGAACCAAAGTCAATTGTAGTATTACGTAGTATCCCATCTTTTTTGCTAGTCTCCCAAACACATTCTTGGATCTGTGAGGGAGATAATGAGGTCCAGATAGACTACCACAAACTAGCTTGGTTTTAAAAAAATTTCAGAACATTACCTTGGATTAGGGGTTGTACACACAGACAATATCTGCTGTAGTCAGTGTGACGGATGATTTTTTATGGAAAACGACTGAGTGCACACTGCCCAGTTTGGCTTTCCCCTGCCTCGCCCTGGCTGGCCCACACTCTGCTTGTCAGGGCTACGAGTTAAGTCTCTCCTTGTCTTCAAGGTTCTGAGCTGGTGATCACCCAGTCTTCTCTACCCATCCCTGAATCTCCAAAGGAAAAAGGTCAAAAACACTTTATCTTTTATTTCTTTTTAAAGCTACTGATGCCACATTTTCAATGGCAGCTTTCATCAGTTATGAAAGCAGTGAACAACTGAGGGAATGTGATTTCAGTAGTGGCTGTGGATTTCATTCACAAGATGACCTTTACCTAAGTCAGAAGGTTTGAATAATTCTCCCCACCCCATTTTCATGGTGTTTAAGTTTTGGCTTCCAAGGACTTCAGACAAAACACACAGATAGAGGGGCATATCGTATAGCAAAATGAGCCACGGGTCATGTAGGCCAGAAATCTGAGAAAAAAAAAAATCGAATGCAAGCAAGTGTGCTGGGCCAAATAATAAGAAATAAACAGAAATGAAGTCAAGTCACAAACCAAGCCAGAAAAGGAACAGAAACCCCCTAAGAAAACACACTTAAGGAAATCAACAAAACGCGTAGCCAGAGGACCATCAGGGCAGTTTTTAGCGAGCAGAGGCGAAGGGATTCTTTCCTCAGAGCCCAGCCCTTCCTGGAGAGGGCTCAGTCCTGAGGCTCCAAAGTAAAGGGTTGGGGCAATAGGCTGTGAAGTGGGGGAATAGAGTGGCTCCCCACTTCCTAGAGAAACCAAGATGCTGAGGAGACAAAACAGCTTGTGGTGAAGACCGTGAACTTTGCAGTTCCACAAGGTTGGGTGTGAGTCTTACCTCCCCACTCATTCTGTGACCTGGGGCAATTTACTTCCCCTCTCTGTACCTCACTTTTCTCATCTGTGACTGGGGAATGATAATAATACTTATCGAATAAGGTTAAAGTGGAAATAAATGAGCTAATGCATGTAAAGTGCTTAGAATCGTGCTCACAATGGTGATGGGTTGGGGAGCAGAAAAGACACTAGTTATAAAAGTAGTGAACAGCGGAGGGACAGGAGAGCCGGGAGATAGCTGACGTTCTATAAGGAATTAAGGAGTAGTGGTTTGCCTAGGAATCTCTGTGAACATGTTAGTCACAGTATTCTTATTTGAAGGTTCTTGTTAGTTCTAAGTCTCCCTGACAAGTAAGTCCTCTGGGACCTTCCCAAGAGCCAATTTAGCATTTCCCAGATGCCCTCAGAATTGTCTGGAACAGATTGCTCACACAAAGATCAGGTGTGGCATGGGTTTCTCTGTAACTGAACCCAGAGATCCTGGCATCTCTGGAATTCCTGGGTACTAAGAATTGGGTCCAGGGAACCAGCTACCCAGCATGGCTGGCTGCAAAACAGACACATGCACCAAACAGAGAATGGAAAACAGCCACCACTCCTTTGGGGCTTCCCTGAGCTTATCTGAACTTTCATGGTCTCCAGTGGCTGAATCAACACGCAGCACATGGATATAGGAAAAATAAAGATAAGGTAAAGAAAATAAATATTCGCTCTGCCTTGATCTCAGCCAGTTCTCAAAAGGTCTATTCGCACGTCCATCTGTCTGAATTGTCTACAACAGAGGAGACACAGTTCTCTCAAACTGGGTGCCTCCACCATGGGTGAAATATCAGAAGCTTTTCCATCACATTTGCCCTTCCCTTCCTTTTATAGGAACATGGCTGCTCTCCTGGCCAAGTTTAATCTATTCTCTGTCAAGTAGGAATATTACAGTGGGGATACAGAGAGTTTGGAGTCTAGCATTTAAAGCTCCACATTGCAGATCCACCTGTTTTGTCTCAGAAGTTGTTGGATGATCAAAAATTATTTCTTACTGCACTCAGTATGGGTCATGTAGACATTTATCTTTCAACTGTCACATTCTTAGCATGCTTCATGGTAAAATTGTTAGGTAAGTTAATTTTTTCCTGGACACTTCTATTCCTTCCTTTTAGGGGTTCTTTATTCCCTGACCAATGCTTTCCTTCTTTTCAGGGCCCCCAAACAGACCCTCCACATGTGCACATCCAGCTCAGACAGCCTTTCTCTCCCCAACCACTTTCTACACTCAACAAAAGTATGTGGGTCCTTAATCCTGGTCCCGCAAGGTGCCAACTAATCTGATCAATGAATTCCTGCCAGAATGTTAATTTCATAATGGATTTATGTATAATCCCTCTTGGGGGATGTAGTTCCATTTTAACAGGAGCTTTCTGAGGTCTTAATATCTCAAGTTAACTCCAAGGAGGGGAGAGAGATTTGTACATGCATTTGGGGCCCTGACTGTTGCCTTCATGATGCTGATTGTCTGCAACTCTCAAACATCTTAATGTGTCTTGAAAAAAACATCTGTTAAATCCTTGGATTGGGATAGTGCACTTGGACGACATCAATGGTAGCCTGGCCTGGCTGTGCTACAGAAAATAATCCAGAAGCTCTTGTCTTTTCAGGTCTGAACAATTTTATTTATACTGTCAGATATTCATGGGGTTGCTGCTATAAGGGTGGTCTTGAGAATATTAACAGATTCACCAGTAGAATTGAGACATTCAGCCCTGCCTTTATCACCAAGTAGCTTTGTGGTCCTGGGAGAGTCCCTTAACCTCTCTAGGCCTTGATTTCTTCCTTTTATACTTAGGAGAATTAGACGAAATGATCTCTAATATCCGTATAAGCTTGCAAGTTCTATAATTCTAAAATCCATCAGTGAAGCCTGCTAGGGTGTTGACGGTGTCTCACACTAACATGTTCACAGCGGGGTTACTTTAGGGCATTGGAGTAATATCTCACTGGAGACACTGTTTCTTTGTCTGTAGATTGCTATCTTGCCACAGAGGGTTCTTTTGCATTGCTCCGAGTGCTGAGTTACAAACCCATAAACATCATCTTAATAGTTTTATCTTTCCAAGAACAATTGGATGGTCAGTAAATATTTCTTCTACACGTCTTCAGTGTACTTATTTTAGCTTCACTTGATTCCAATCCAAAGTTTTCGGTTAGAGTATTTGGCTGCTTATTTTAGTCAGCAACTCTGTCTGTCCAGTTGGGAAGACCACACCATTGAACAACTGCATGGGACACACTTATACTTTTTCAAATATGATGCTTCCACATTTCTTCTCTTCCCCCTCAAACTCCCAAGATAGTCTCCTGACAATTCCAAACCTTGTGTTCTCCCCTAATGTGGATCAGGGTGATTTAAAATAATTGTTTCTCTAGTAATTCCACTTCTAGGTATATACCCAAAAGAATTGAAAGGGATCTCAAAGAGATATTTGCACACACATGTTCATAGTGGCATTATTCACAATAGCCAAGAGGTGGAAGCAACCCAAGTGTCCATCAACAGATGAATGGATAAACAAACAAACAAACAAATGCACTTTATACACACAATGGAATATTATTCAGCCTTAAAAAGGAAGCACATCCTGACACATGCTGCAACATGGATGAACCTTGAGGACATTATGCTAAGTGAAATAAGCCAGTCACAGAAAGACAAATACTGTATGATTCCACTTATATGAGGGATATACAGTAGTCAAACTCACAGAAACAGAAACACAATTGTGGTTGCCAGGGGCTGGGGGAACGGGAAAATGGAAGTTGTTGTTTAATGGGTACAGAGTTTCAGTTTTGCAAGATGAAAAAGTTCTGGAGATCTGTTGTACAACAACATGAATATACTTACCACTACTGAACTGTACACTTAAAAATGGTTAGAATGATAAATTTCATGTTGTGGTTTTTTTTCACCACAATTAGAAATAAGATAAAATTTTTTAAAAATTGTTTTCTGCCACTACTTCAAGTTCAACAATTCCACCACCAGGGCTCCCTAGTTTGCTGTTTAGGTAATTTGCTAGGAGCTGTGTCTGGTCACCTTGTTCTCTTTGTAGAGTGTTTACAATAAGCCTCCGGGGTAATATACTCCAAATGTCAAGTTTGGCATTAAGACTCAGCAGCTCAGATCTTGTATTTTCCCCTGTTTGCCTCAAGGGATGGTAATTTGGGGTAGAAAGTGTGCCCCAAGAGTGCTAGATATTCTCTTGCTACTTTAGGCATCATCTTACAGCTAAGTGAGTGGCACTTCTTTTGGAAACATGGACATAGCGATCACCCAAACAGCCCCCCAAAGATTTAAAGGGTGGTGCAAGTCTGGTGTTCTGTCTCATTCACTTTTTTCACACATATGTGATGCTCAGTAAATGTCAAAGTGTAAAAATAAGTGTTTCCTAGGGCTGGCTTCAAAAGTGTGCGATCTGTGTACGTACAGGGGTCCACCCTCAGAAGGGCCCTGTGCTTTCATTTAATGCCCTGCTGTCACTTTCTTGAAATTCTTAATAATTTTACGTTTGAACTTGTGTTTTGATAGGCAGGGCTGGTGTAACAATCGAGCATGCGCATGAGTAGAGGAGCGGTCTGGTGTTTCTTGCCACCTCCTTAGGACAGCATTCAAGATGCTCCTTGAACCTAGATCCCAGCGGACCCACCGGGCGTGTCAATTCAGATGTTACATCTCCACCTAAGTGGGCAAGGGAGCTGACAGCCCTGAGAGGCCACACTTTCCAGTTGAATCAGAACTTGCTTCGATTTCAGAACTAAGGCAGTGATGTCCTTAGAAACATGGAGGATCAGGGAGCCCTGTCATATTCTTTCTTACTGGTGTTACTTCCCTGTGTGAGCCAACCCCTTACACTGAAAATGGCAAGAGAGAAGGAGCGACAAAGTTAGGACATGGCTCCTTCTCCTTCCACTCCTTTCTTCCTCATCAGTAAGCCGGAGATTGAGAGTCCTGATAGAATGCATGCATGTGAAGAAGGGAAATAAAAACAGTTGAGTTAGTTTGTGCAGCATTTTTGCTCTTCTGGTAAAAACAAAATACACATAAACATAGGAGCTATGAAATCCAAATTGTGTAATTTTGGTGCTTCCACATACGGGTCAAATGCTTTTATATTTGCATTTATAACTGCATCGTGCAATATAAGATGAACGGTACATTCATGCTAATAATTTAAAATTTTAATTTTTCTTTACTTAGAATGACATTAAATAGTAAATGAGAAACACCATGACAGGAGAGAAACTGCATAAGAAAGAAAAAAGCTTTATACTTTAGTACCTTTAATAGAACCTTTTTTTCTGCTTTTTGAACAAGGGGTCTTGCGTTTTGGTTTTGCATGGGGCCCCGCAAATGATGTAGCTGGCTCTGATGTCCCCTACAGCATTTGGCTAGCGTGCTTTTCAGGGAGGTGGGGAGAATTGTAAAAGGGCCTCTGTGTTCAAGGGGCCTTGAAATTAAATTCATGTCTCTGGTTCCAAGGACTGAAAAAACCACGAGACACAGTCCTTGCAAGTTTGTTTTTTGTTTTTGCTCCTCACCCATGCTGGACGTGTGGTCATGGCAGAGGGATTTGAATGAGCCACTGACATTCAAAAGGTTACATGACAATCAATTTGCTTGTATAATATTAACCAATGGCACCTGTGCTAATAGTTGCATGTGAAATGAAGTCAGGAACAGATGGAGTTCTAAGGCCAACTGTTGCCAGTCATAGAAAACCTGCCCTCCTTAAATAGCCTCTGGTGTAACTGTCTGCCCACACTCTGCCCACTTTTCAGGTTTAAATGCAAGGCGACATTTGGTATGCATTTCCTGTAATAAAAAAACATGTGATGATTATTCCCAAGATGTTATTTTTAAGGCTATTGTTAACTGTGGTCTGTCTTTGGTTTCTCAGTTAAGGAAAAAGCAACTTGACTCAAAGCATCCCTTGATTCAAGCTGAGCAACCACAGCAGAACAAGCTATGAGCAAATTTCCTGAGGGAAAATGAGTGGGGACAAATCCACCCCACACTTTGCAGACACTGAGGTATGGCATGATTTGGTGACTCCTGGGAGAGATCAAATCTTACAATGCTGTGTAAAACACTGGGAATGTGACTAACACATGAGGTTATCTGTTTTTATAACAATCATAAATACCTATTTATTATATAGTTATTTGAATGTATCACCTTGTAGATAGGCACCCAGATCTGGTTTTTTTGCTTTTTTGGTTTCACTTATGATTAAAAATAACTTGAAAATCAATAATGTTGAAAGGTAATAGCTTATTTTTCTCAATATGAAAGAAGAAAGTACAATGTAGATCGAAGCAATTAATTAAAAGAATAAGACAAGTGTGCACTTAAATTGGGAAAGAGCTTGTGCTAGAAAGGAGTCTATGGTCAGTAAAGTGAGATCATGGTCAAGTCTGATTCATGCTCAGATCTGACTTGTGTCCAGTGCTTGTCTCAATAGGTTGGCACCAAAAAAGCAGCAGGAATTGGTTGAGTAGAGGCTAGTACTTACTGTAGAAAGCTAAGAAATACCCTGAAGTCTTGTGCCCAAATCAGGAATAAGGTATTAGTAGTAGAGTAGTCCCTAAAGGGTAAAGAAAGACCTGTGCTCAGCTGAATTTCCTGGGTTTGGATCTAAAAAACGATTATGATCTATTTACTTAGTCTTGGAGTGGACATTCCAAGACAAGTGTGTTTGAAATTAAGTGCAGTTTATTTAAGAAGGTATCTGGCTGAGGTTAAGAGTGATGCAGGGCCTCTTTAAATCTATATTGTATCTATAAAATCTATAAAATCCAGCCAATGTTCATAATTAGTGTTAGGTTGAACCATATGAAAATGTGAATGGAGACTTCATATGGTTCAGCTTAATACTGAAATATTTATACCTGTTATTTTCATAAAAAGATACCATTCTTTTTTGTCTTTTTTTTTTTTTTTTCTGTGT
>NW_007726718.1:469144-485842 GCF_000696425.1 Galeopterus variegatus
GGCGCACTATCCAGTGCGCCACCGGGCCGGCCCAAAGATACCATTCTTTATGCTAAAAAGGAAAACATATTTGGACTGTACACTCTTCTTGCTCTCCCTGGGCTAACTGTGTGTTGGGTAAGATGATCTGCTTGTCTTTTAGAGCCTTATCCAAGTCTCATATGGTCCTGTACCACCTTTTTGGGCCATTCTGGTATGTAGTGATTAGTTGTAGGATATATTGAAAATAATTTATTATTAATAATAGCTGAAGTGCTGACTTTTGTGGATTTTTTAACTCATTAAAAATAAACCAGTGCAGAAGCAAGGTTATGCCTGTAATACTGATACTCTCAACAAATTGCACAATGGGCTTTCTTGAGTAGGAGAGCAAAGGCTGCCCTGGGAGTGATGCCCATGGGAGAGAGTCGCATATGATAAGAGTCATGGTAGAAAAATGCTAGAAACAAACACTCTAACAAGAGCAGCACTGACTTAATAGCAGCTCTTTCTATTGGGTGTAATGCTTAGAAAATTGGTTCTCAAGTTTTGGGATCTCAAAAGAAAATTTGAGAGCTGATATCGGGTTGCCACTTTAAATTTTTTTTCAAGTATGACCATTAGAAACACAACTTCCATCTATTATCACTACCATTTAAGAAAAGAAGACATTTTGACATTAAAAACAGAGTGATGTTAGCTGTGGGGGGAAAGCATACCACGTCCTCTTCAGTTTTCTCATTTTGCTAGAAATCAGGAGAAAAATGTTAAGGACTGACTCAGGTCCATGAGATACTAGTCAGCCTTTATAGGGCTAACAATCACCATCAACTGTTAAGCACTTACTTATTTTAAACATTATGCCAAGAGCTTTATATGCCTCATTTCTGATCTCCAAGTTAGGTATTATTACCTTCATTTTGTAGATGAAGAAACTGACACTCAAAAAGATTAGGTGACTCTTTCAATCATGAACTGTAAGGCAAAGTCTTTCAACCTATGGAATTTTTAAATTATGTAACTGATAGTGGGCAAAGGATTCTAATGCAATTTCCAAAGTCTAAATTTTAAAGTGTTTTTAGGCTGGAGTTTGTGTGGTCACCCATCTCTATGAGACTTTGCAGGGTTCCAGATAAAATTATAGAGTTTGCATGTGAGTCAGAGAAGCCTTAGTCCTGGAGGGAGCCCTGGAAGAAGAGTTTTGTCTTAGATTGAAGTCCCCAGAAGTAGATCCTGGCATAAAGATTTGTGTGCAAGTGAATTTTTCAGAAAATGCTTCCTGAAGAAGGCAGTAAGGATGTGGAGGAAGTAGGACAGTGAAGGAGAAGAAGGCAACGGAAGTGGGTTCTGAGGCAAAGTCCCATGGAGGGAAGTCTCAGCCTGATTCTGCAGGGGAGCTCTGGGGGCTAAGTTATGCCTCAGAGTTGTCCCAACTCAGGGCCAGGGAGCTGGGCTTTCGTACCACAATGCCCACAGTGCCACAGAACTGGTGACTGTGTCAATCCTGTCCTTACAGAAAAACAAGTATCCTCAATAAATCCATTTAGCCCTATTTCCATCACCACCTCCTTAATCCAAGCCACTATCATTTCTTACAGGTGCCACAGCAGCAGACCTCACATCTAGCTGCCAGGCATCTACCCTATGTTCATTCTCTACACAGAAGTCATGGCGATTTTTACAAATACAGTGGTGATGCCTGGGGATGAGGGTGAGTTGAGTTGGAGACACATTAATCACCTCATAATCACCATTAGTCCCTGTGTCCCCCCCATTCTTTGGAGGGCACAATGGACATCTTCTCACTTTATGCCCAGTGCTATGCAGTTTTAGTCCATCTCCCATCTTCCCTGCTCACCAACCCTCCCCTCTGCCAATAAAAACTCTTCTCTGCATCTTGCCACTTTCAAGCTCTTTCCATATAGAAATTCTGGAACCAGCAATGTTAAAATGTAAATCTAGTCATGATGTTCCCCTACTTAAGAGCCTTTAACGGCCTCTCATCACACTTGGGATAGGCTCAAACTTCTTCCCATGACCCATGAACCCCACCTCAGATGGCTTCTGTTTCTCCAAATGGTTTTGCATGCTCACTTACCCATCAGTTGTGGGATAACACAGAAAGAAGGCCCTCACCACACGCCAGCACCATGCTCTTGGACTTCCCAGCCTCCAGAACTGTGAGCCAAATAAACTTCTGTTCTTTGTAAATTACCCAGTCTGTGGTATTCTGTTATATCAGCAGAAAACGAACTAAGACCTTCATGCTATCTTGTGCATTGATTTATTGGCTTATTTTCTATCCCCTCTGCTAGATTGTAAGGTGCAGGAGGCCGTGTTTGTACAGGCCACCACTGGATACCTCTATAACAGTGCCTGCCATGGCCATAACAGGTGCTCATGCAAGACTTGCTAAATCTGAAGTCAGCCTACCAAAGAAGCAATTTATTTATATGCCTTCACAAGCTTTGTAATAAAATCTGTGAGAAATCATTTTTGCCTCTTGGTTTTGATGCAAGTAGATAAAGATGAGTCCTTCTCAGAAATCACCTGAAAGAGATGGCTGAACATGGTTGGATTCACTATCTTCCGTATACCCTACTGGTCTGAGCCTATCTAGAAAATAGTGTTTATTTCCAGTGGCCACACTATGTAAGGAAAAGGAGTCCATGATCACATGGCTGAGTGTAGTTAGCCAAGAAGCTTCAGCTGCCGCTCCTTTGGGATCCACTGCCAAATTCGTGCTCTGCAATGACTGAGCACAGTGGGGGTGCTAGAGCTGGGCTGTTTTAGTCTAACACGGGACTTCTCTTATGAACAATCTTTATTCTAGTGCTTCCCATCTGCTGAGACTTTCTCAGAGCTACACTGTAGCCTGAGGCTCCTTCTACCTAATTCTCCTTCATTTCCTCTCTCCTTCCATAGGTGTAAAATCTGCATCTTGGCCTAGTCTCTCCCTGTCTACTCTTGTTCCCTTTCCCCTTTCTCTTTCACACAAATTTCTCTCAATAAATCTCTCGCACATTGAATCCTACCTTAGCATCTGCTTCCTGGACGACTCAAACTGACATAAAAAGTCTAAATCTTACATAAAGAACATATTGATACTGTGTATGGAATCATCTGTAGAGCTGAAAATATTCATTCACTTTCTTTTTCTGGGTCAGTGAAAGGACACTAATATTAACATCCTTGAAAACCATGGGTCCTGAAATCCATTTTTTTTTTCTCCTATTTGGGATCCCAATGCAGTCAAATTGTAAATTAATTCAATGGGGATTGATGGTTGCTTGGCTTGTAGAAAAAGTTAGTTCAATCTGGGAACCATGAAAATGATTCATACATTTCTTAAGCTTTTAATTTTAACTCAAAATATGTAAATTTGCATCAATCCTTTGATGAAGGGCCAGGATTTTTCTTGAGTATGTTTTTCTTGAGTGTATTTTACAGATGAAACAGGGAACATTGGTTAAATTTGGACAATCTGTTAAGAAGTGATTGGTAAGAGAACTTTCACTACATGATGCTTGATATAAAATACTTCAAATTATTAATGATATTACTCCTGCATTTCCTTTGGCTCTCTAAGCTGCCTCTATCAGTGGACAGCAATAATTGATATTGACTCTCTAGCATGGAACATTCTTCTCAACTAGTTAGTCTTATCCTTGTCTGATCCTTTTCTGGCTCATGGATTCTGTTGAAAATCTGCTATGTTATAGACCCTTTTATCAGAAAGATGTACACTCACATGCAAAATTGTAGGCGGAATTTTTTTATCTCTGAATCTCATTTGTAGATTCCTTATTCATAAACCCCATGTTACATTATTAAAACACACAGAGTAAAATTTAAATAGGCAGTGCACAGGCTTGTCATTTTCTAACCAAGAAAATAAAGTAAAGCATGCACCATAATTGCCTGATAAGATTACTTGATCAGAAATGCCACTGTCTGGTTCTTGAGAAATACAAAACACCCGCAAAGACACACCCACACTCATATTCACATTTGTTTAGTTCCCTTCAGAGAGTGGCGAGAATCATGTCAGTCTGATTCATTTTTCAGGAAGGAAGAGGGAAGTACAGAGTAAAGCCACAACCCAGGCCACAGAGAGGACTGGTCCTGGAGCATAGCAGAGGTTGGGGCCGTTCAAGGGCAGAGCAGTAGCTGTCAATGAGTAAGGACTGTGTCACCGACCCCCCAGATGGGTGCAGCTTCACGGTGCCTTGCCAATCATTCAGGCTAACTCATTCCACTACTCAGTCCCATCAGATGTAAACTATTACAGAACAACATGCAAGAGACTATCATCTCATATCTACTCTCAAGTCTAGGAGGAGTAAGAATTGCTTTCCTGGCCTTGATTAGCAGGTAGGTGGTTGGCGCCAAGTGTCTTCCTCCTTGCCCTGAAGATGATAAAACTTGAACTCATCATGGTCAGTGCCTACAAGTTGGTGATAAATGCTGGGTGGGAATTCAGCTCTTCTACTGCTCTTTACATGTTCTTGCTACCAAATCCCACTGCTCTTGGTCTTTATGATGTTTTTGCAGTTTGGCTAATCATATTAAAATAATTTAAATATCAACATTTCAATGACGTTCTCATTCTGTTCCCACTCTCGTCCCTTGTTCTTCCGTTCAGGAAGAGCTTTGAGGCCTCAAGATCACCAGTGACATTAATGCTTCTATTTCCCAGGCTTGATAAATTATTCTGAGTGAGGTTGAGTTCTATTCCTTATTTCTGCCACTAACTTTGTACAGAGTGCCCTAAACCCAAAGTCGAATGGTTAGAACTTGCAATCAAGTACAAGGCAGCTTTAAAGTGTTGCTTAGGATTGCCTCCTTATTTTGCTATCTTGCTTAGGGCATTGAACAGTGACTCATTTATTTATAGAATAACTTAAAATGAACAGGTGATTATGTACAAAATAAGCTGATAATTGGTTGGAAGCTTGTCTTTCAAGTACCAATCCTCTCAGCTGAATAATGACCTGACTTGGGAGTAGGAGTGGAGACAAGCCCAGGAGGAGAGGGAAAGGAGACTTCTGTTTGTGCTCCTGGCCACAATGGAAGGAGAATGAAAACAGGTGTTGGGGTAGGCAGGATAATGCCACACCCAAGTGTCTGCGTCCTAACCCCTAGTGAATATGGCACGTTACATGGCAGAGGGGAATGAATGCTGCAGATGGAGTTAAGGTTGTTAATCAGCTGACATTAAAATAGAAATACTATCTTGGATTATCTGGTTGGCCCAACGTGATCACAGGGGTCCTTAAAAGTGGAAGAGGGAGGCAGAAGAGGAAAGTCAGAGGGAGATGCAACTACAGAAGAGGTCAGAGTGAAGCTCGACCTGTTGTTGCTAGTGTTGGGGCTCAGAAAGCGACAGCCCAATGAGGTGAAGGCCTCAGAAGCAGCCTCAAAAGCAAAGTTTCCTCTGATTTTCTCCTGCCCTCCTGTCTCTCAGCCTCATTTTCCCCTGAGACAAGCCATAGAAACTAGATTCCCTCTTTCCCAAGGTGGGTCCTAGAAACCAGAACCCTTTTCCCCCAAAGTCAGCCATAAAGACTAAAATGATACCCTTATATCTTAATTGTGATTCTCCCTGCTTTGCCTAAAGGTCACTTGGGCTTTTGGAGGCTCTGACTTGACAACAGGGTTTTTGTCACTGTGTTAGTTTTCTACGACTGTTTTAACAAATTAGCACAATAGCTTATGGGACCCTTCCTCCATCTTCAAAGCTGACGGTGTGGGGCTAAGTCCTTCTCATACTGCCATCTCTCTTCTGCCTCCTTCTTCCATTTTTAAGGACCCTTGTGATTACATTGGACCCACCTGGATAATCCAAGATCATCTCCCCATTTCAAGGTCAGTTGAACCCTAATCAGCAACCTTAATTCCATCTGTAACCTTATTTCCCCTTTGCCATGTGACCTAATATAGTCACAGTTTCTGGGGATTAGGACATGGACATCTTGGGAAGCTGTTATTATCTCTACCTTGGTCACTTTTTCTTTTTTCTTCTGTGCATTGTCCATGCTGCAAAGATTATTTTGTGCACATATACACATGTGCGTATGTACATATATGCATCTATTTGCTACCTCTTTCCAATGACAGGGCCTAGAAGCAATGTCACCACTGTAGCAATCGAGCACACCTATGACCTAGATTTGGTTTTTATCTCCACAAAAAAAAAAAAAAAATAAGGAAAAAGGAAAAGAAACAAACCTGGACTCCTTGGAGAAATGGATGATTCCGGGGTTGGGGCAGAGAAATTACAAGATGATCCTGGAGCTTCTCATTATGCCAGAAAGACAGGAAGGGCTCAAAGAAGGTTGGAGGCATTTCAAGAGGACACAAGGGCCCCCTTGAAAGAGCTACCACTGGCTGATCTGAAACAATTTTAGTTTAAAATAAACAATGTTGGTAAAGGATTATAACCCACAAAATAAAATAAGAATCCATGTGTCCATGGCAATATAAATAAATAAATAGTTGAATAAATAAATAAATAGTTGAATAAATAAATAATTAAACACAGGAGAAGAGAAGGCTCTTTCTTACAATAGAAAGGTCACACATAGAATAGAAGAAATGGTAGAAATAGAAAATCACCATTTGGCATTATCATAATGATAATTGATTTAGGTGAAAACCCTCAACAGATGACTAGAACTAGTCAGAGATGTTCCATCCACGTGGACCACAGTGAGACAGCCCATCTTGTTCTATATATAAACAAGGTAGTGTGAGTGACCCGTTATGTTCTTTAAAAACAGCATCCAGCTCAATCGCTCTTTCTAGCTTTGTATGAGTACCTGCGAGGACATAGTTAACACTCTGTGGGTTGTCAAGGTCAAGAGCTTAGCATCCAGCAAGACCTGGGACATAGGAGGTGCTCAGGGTATCTGTACTCTGTGCACAAGTCAGCGGTGTCAGAATATGCTTATTTTCATTTGCATTTCAAAGGAACAAGTATTTGTTTTTTACTTTGTTTTTGTTATTATTTTAAATTGACGAATCATAATTTTATACATTTATGGGGTACAATGTGATGTTTTGATATATGTATATGATGTGGAGTGATTAAATCAAGCTAATTAGAATATTCATTACCTCACTTGCTTATCATTTTTTTTGTGGTGAGATATTTGAAATTTACTCTCTAAGTTGTTTTGAAATGTACAATACATTATTATCAACTATAGTCACCCTGCTGTGCAATAATCTCAAAACTTATTCCTCTTGTCTAGCTGAGACTTTGTACCCTTTGATCAACAATTTCCCATTTCCTCTCCTACCACCCCCCTCAGACTCTAGAAATCAACATTCTACTCTTTACTTCTATGAATTCAACTTTTTTAGATTCCACATATGAGTGAGATCATGCAATATTTGTCTTTCTGTGCCTGCTTATTTCACTCAGTGTAATGTCCTCTAGGTTTATTTGTGTTGTTGCAAATGACAAAATTTTCTTCTTTTTAAAGGCTGAGTAGTATTCCATTGTGTATATATAGCACATTTTCTTTATCCATTCATCTGCTGATGAACAGAGGTTGATTCTGTATCTTGGCTATTGTGAATAATGCTGCAATGAACACAGGAGTGCAGATGTCCCTTTGACATATTAACTTCAATTTCTTTGGATATGTACCCAGAAGTGGGGTTCCTGGGTCATATGGTAGTTCTATTTTTGGTTTTTTGAGGAACCTCTATAATGTTTTCTGTAATGGCTGTGCTAATTTATGTTCCCAACAACTGTGTTCTAGGGTTCCCTTTCTCCGCATCCTTGCCAATACCTGTTATGTTTTATTTTTTTAATAGTAGCCATTCTAACAAGTGTGAAGTGATATCTCTTTGTGATTTTAATTTGCATGTCCTAATGATTAGTGGTACTGAGTATTTTTTCATGAACCTGTTGGCCATTTGTATGTCTTCTTTTGAGAAATATCTGTTCAGGTCCTTTGTCCATTTTTAAATCTGGTTGTTTGTTTTCTTGCTATAGAGTTTTTTGAATTCCTTATATCTTTTGGCTGTTAACCCCTTATCAGATGTATGGTTTGCAAATATTTTCTCCCACTCTGTGGGTTGTCTCTTCACTTTGTTAATTGTTTCCTCTGCTGTGCAGAAGCTTTTTAGCTTGACGCCATCCTATTTGTCTATTTTTGCTTTTGTTGCCTGTGCTTTTGGGGTCATATCCGAAAAAATCATTGCCCAGATCAAGCTTTTCCCGTATGTTTTCTTTTAGTAGTTTGACAGTTCCAGGTCTTTTGAGTTGATTTTGGTGCATGGTGTAAGGTAAGAGTCTAATTTCATTCTTCTGCATATGCATATCCAGTTTTCCTAACACCATTTATTGAAGAGACTGTCCTTTCCCCTTTATGTGTTCTTGACACCTTTGTTGAAAATCAATTGACCATAAATGTGTGGGTTTATTTCTGGGCTTCCTATTCTGTTCCATTGGTCAATGTGTCTGTTTTTATGCCAGTACCATGCTGGGTTTTTTTATCTTTAGATATTTATTGTATTACATTTATTTTTTGATGGGACTCTTTTTTAAAATAGATTTTATTGTGTATATTTAAGGCATACAACATGTTGTTATGGGATACATATAGACAGGAGAAAGGTTACTACAGTGAGACAAATTAGCATATCTATCATGTCACATGGTTACCTACTTTTTTGTTTGCTTGTTTGTTTTGGCGAAAGCAGCTAAAATCTACTCATTTAGCATGAATCTGAAATACTGTACAATTTTATTCCCTAAAATCCTCATATTGTACATTAGATCTCTAGTCTTGTTCACCCTACATATCTGCTACCTTTGTATCCTCTGACCTATATCTCTTCATTTCTTCCCCTTACCACTCCTTCCCCAACCCTGGTAACGACTGTTTTGTTCTTTATCTCTGCATATTTGATTTTTTTTTTTTTTAGATTCCACATATAAGTGAGATCATGTAATATTTTTCTTTCTGTGTCTGGCTTATTTCACAAGAAATGCTTATCCATGCTTATCCATGTAATGGCATATTATTCAGCCCTAAAAAAGAACGAGATCTTGCCAGTACCATGCTGTTCGGGTTACCATAGCTTTATAACATATTTTGAAACCAGGAAGTGTGATGCCTCCAGCTTTGTTCTTTTCACTCAAGGTTGTTTTGGTTCTTTGGGGTCTTTTGTGGTTCCGTACCAATTGAAGGATTGTTTTTATCTATTTCTATAAAAAATTACATTAGAATTTTGATAAGGGTTGCATTGAATCTGTAGATCTCTTTGGGTAGTATGGACATTTTTTAATAATATTAATTCTTCCAATCCATTAAAATGGAATATCTTTCCATTTTTTTGTGTGTTCCTCAGTTTATTTCATCAGTGTTTATAGTTTTAGGTATACAAGTCTTTTGCCTCCTTGGTTAAATTTACACCTAAGTAATTTTGTTATTGTTCTTTCTATTGGAAATGGAATTGTTTAGTTTGCTATTTATGTATAGAGACATTACTGATTTTTGTCTGTTGATTTTGCATCCTGAAACTTTACTGAATTTGTCAGTTCTAATAGCTTTTTGGTGGAGTCTTTAGGGTTTTCTATGTATAAGATCATGCCATCTGCAAACAGGAACAATTTGAATCAGCAAATATTTTATACTACTGTATTTACAATGCTGCCCTCTTTTGTAATTTTGAACATTTGAAGATGATGTGTAGAGTTTATTGAAAAGAACATTCTAATTGTGATTGTGGTAATTGCTCCAGTAGTGGCCCTGAATAAACCACACTTCCTTGTATTCTTGCTCTGTGTATTCCCTTTCCACAGTGACCCTGGGCTTCAACATGTGACTTGCTTTGGCCAATGGGACATTACCAAGCTCAGCACAGGTAGAGGCTTGATAAATACTTGCACTTGAGGCTTTCCTGCTTGGAAAGTTCACTCTAAGAAGCCAACCAACCACCATGTAAGAGACCTGACTATCCTGAGATCACTATGCTGTCTGAAACTAGCCATGTGGAGCAGCCACACGGAGGAGGACCAAGGTATTCTGGCTATGTTAAACAGAACAAAGGCCCACCTAGATGCCCACATCCTAATCCCTGGAACCTGCTAATATGTTATGTTACATGTAACGTTACATGTTATATTAAGTGTTAGTGTTGCGCAGCATTTCCGTAGCTCTGGTACGAACAAAATACATATGCATGGAACAAGCTGCAAAATATGAATTGAGTAATATTGGCAACTTTGCGTATGAGTTAAATGCTCTTGCATGTGCATTTAAAACTGGTATCACACATTATAAAGATACATGGCAAAATTCATACTAATAACTTAAAGTTGTAATTTTTTTTATTACTTAGAATGACATTGAATAGCAAATAAAAAACACTATGGCAACTCAAGAGAGACCATGTAAGAAAGGAAATACTTTATATTTTAATGCCTTTAATGGACTTCCTCTCTTCCCCCCAACTTTTTGAACAAAGAGTCTCAATATATAAAAATAAATAAAAAATAACAATTTTTTATATAAAAATAAAAATTTTTATTTTGTACTGGGCCCTGAAAATTATGTAGCAGGTCCTGATGTATCAGAATTAAGGTTACAGATAGACTTAAAGTTGCTAATTAGTTAACCTTGGAGAGATGGAGAGGTTATCCTGGGTTGACCCAATGTATTCACAAGGGTCATTATAAGTGAAAGAGAGAGGCAGGAGACTCAGTGTCAAAACGAGAGATATGGCTTTGTGAGAAAGCCTGGACCAGCCATTGCTGGCTTTGTAGATGGAAGGGACCATAAGCCAAAGAGTGTGGGCAGCCTCTAGAAGCTGAAAAAGGCAAGAAAACAGATTCTCTCCTGCAGAAGGGAAGGCCACTCTGTTGACACCTTGATTTTAGACCAGAAGTCTACATAAAACTTCTGATATCCAGAACTGTAAAATTTATCAGTTTGTGTTTTAAGCCACTCAGTTTGTGGTAATTTGTTACAGCAGGATTAGAGAATAAATACAACAGTCGATAACTTCAGCCTGGCCATGAGCTAAATGTAGTTGGCATCACATAGAACAGAAAACCACCTAGTTAATCCACAGAATCTTGAGAACTGATAACTTGTTGTCATGGGAAAGCTTCTCTGGTGAAAAATAAATATATGTACATCTAAGTGACAAATCTTTTGATTGCAAGTAACAGAAAAGTATGTGAGCAATTTTAGGTTAAAACCAAAAATGTTTGGGGAGGATTTATTATAACAATACAAAGGTGTTTTAGAAAACTGGAAAAGGCAAAACACAGAGGGTCTTGAACCAGGACTGAAAAGCCATCAGAAACACAGCAGGGCTTCTCTGCCCCCCTAGGGCCACATGCTTTCTTGAACCTTCTTGATTCTGTGTATCTGCTTCTCTCTCTCTCCAGGATGACTTTCTCTTCTTCTTCAGGCATTCATGGTCAAACAGGACATGCCCAGCCCACCTTTTCTTTAGTTTGCAATCCAAGTTCCCAGCACACTGACCAGTACCTCTGAACCTCAATTCTAAATTCCTTGGAGAAAGAAAGTGGTCCAGGTGGGTCAATTACACAGGCCAGAAGGGCAGATCAGCTAGCACAAACATGGCCAATGGGACTCGTGTGTGTGTTTGTGCGTGGTTGCATGCACATGCACGCTGCCATTCTGAGGCAGGCAAGCACACTGGTGATATTCTTATAACCCACCTCTTGGAGCAATAGTAATCTATTTGGTCTTACTGCTATAACTTTGAAGAAAGTCAGAAGTGCAGGACAGGTGGTCCCGGATGCCAAAGCCAGGAATTCTGGGAGTACAGAGCCAGATGCTCCTCCAGGGAAAGCCTGAGTCACAGCATGGGCTCCTGGGATACTGCTCTCTGGAACTCTCCCACCCCACCCACTCACACTCGGATGGGGAAGTCCAGACCATCGGGACATTTGGGACACAGGCATCCAGGAAACTGAATGTGTGATGTGGGTGGTGAAGAAACAGACAGCCTGTCTGGGTTTAATCTGTCTCTAGACAACATACCCATTTATGTTTCTCCACCTTTCCTGACGCATGCCTCCATTTGAGGGATTTAAACTCCCACGCCCTCTTAATTGTGATTACATCTTCAAAGTGAGTTAATTATGGTGACTAAAATCAAATCTGTAATTATAATATTAATTATTCATTTTCAAATAAACATGCCTTCAAGACTCTGATCCGTCTCTCTGGGAGAAGGGAGCGCTCTTTCTCTGCTCCATACCTATTTTATCCCACCCCTGGGTGAGAGCAACTGATTTCAATCCTAAAACAATTGATTGCATTCTGCAGATATTCTTACTGGTGTTAATTATTATTAAACCAACACTTTTAGAATCTGAGTAATGACCTTTGAGTGAAAATTCATGAGGATGCATTTACTTGCAATGAAGAAATAGCCTTGGGTGGCCATTTTATTTTATTAAATTGCCATTGTATTGGATATCTTTATACCTGCTGTTAAAAAGTCAGCTATTTTCTATGTTCCCACATACTGTGTCATACTTTCTGAAGTATACAGAAAATGTTGTTTATGCAAATGAATAAAATCTTAAACTCTGTGGTTAGCTGATCTATACAAAGCTAGGATAATAAGTTTTCCTAGTGTGGCACTCATGCCTGCAAACTGGGTGATAATCAAGAGCCTTATTATGTTGTTATTACTCTAACATCTCATCATTCATATAGAATTGGGCTTACTAAGGCCACCTATTGTTGTCTTGAGCATTATCAAAGGGTCTCATCAGAAATCATATTTCTGCTTAAAGGATAAGTTGTTTTCAACAAATTTTAGAAGTTTGCTTTGTGAAAACCTTTTTCCTAGAACACTTAAAATAAGAATGGATTGGGGTTTTCTGTTTTTGGAAAGGTCTAGGATAGTATTTCCCCAAATGTGTTCTGTGTCATGTTATCAGGTATGCTGCAGAGGGCAGGTCGTAAGGATCCTTGTTCAAACAAAAATAAAGTGCTTTCCTGCAAGATAACCATATTAGTCAGGGTTCTCCAGAGAAACAGAACAATAAAAGGAGACATGAGAAACTGGGTCATGCAATTACAGAGGCTGAGAAGTCTCATAATTTGCTGTCTGCAAGCTGGAGACCCAGGAAAGCTAGTGATGTAATTTCCAGTCTGAGTCTGAAGGCCTTTGAACCAGAGGAACTGATAGTATAAATCTCACTCAGTCAGAGGGTAGAGGATGAGATAAGATGTCCCAGCTCAAGCAGTGAGACAAGAAAGGGGTGAATTCCTCCATCTTCAGCCTTTTGTTCTATTCGGGCCCTCAGGGAATTGGATAATGCCCACCTACATTGGGGAGGGCCATATTGTTTTGAGTTTGCCAAATGAAATGCTAATCTCATCAGACACACCCAGAAACAATGTTTAATCTGGGCACCCCATAGCTCAGTCAAGGTGACACATAAAACTAACCATCACAGCCATTCAGAGCCTTTAATATACTAATGAAGAGAAGGTATATCCAAGAAGAAGATAGTGGGTACGACTTCAAAACAAATTGGATCACAGAAGTCCTGTTTTGAAGACCCATTGGGACACTATATTTCCTTGCAATGTATTTTTGAAGAAGCTCATCTATTGTATGGTGGTTTTTTAAAAAAATTAAGGTGAACTTCACATCACATAATATTAGCAGTTTGGGGCTGGCCAGTTAGCTCAGTTAGTTAGAGCACAGCCTTGTTACAAGGTCAAGGGTTTGGTTCCCCATTGGCACGCCACCAAATAAAAGAAAAAGTTAACAATTTTAACACGAACAATTCAGTGGCACTTAGTGCATTCATCATGTTGTGCAACCACCACCTTTATCTAATTCCAAAACATTTGCATGACCCGCAAATAAAATCCTGTACTCATTAAGCAACTATTCTTCATATTCTCCATTTCTACGTCAACCAAGTCCCTGGCAACCACCAGTCTGCTTTCTCTCTCAGTGGATCTTGTATGGTAGCTTTTTTTTTTTAAAATAGACTTTATTTTTTAGAACAATTTTAGGTTCACAGAAAAATTGAGTGGAAAGTACAGAGTTCCCACATACCCCCCACCCCTCACACGCGCAACCTCCCCCACTATCAACAACCAGCACCAGAGTGGTACATTTGTTACAATCCTGTGTTGGCTTTTAAATGGGACATTTTTAAAGGTTCTTCAAAGTCTTATTTTTACAACTGAAATAGTTTATGTAGTCAGAGTCTCCATGGCACATTTCTACAGAATTGTTCTATAGTTTCACTTTTAATGCTATTGTCCCCTATCCCGAAATGATGTCTATGACCCCCACCCCCCCACCCCACACACACACACTCCTCTACTTCATAACATTCTGCTTCATGACTGTGGTAGTGGGCTGAATAGATTTTTCTTTATAAGTGCTCAGATAACCCTTTGGAGTTGGGTCCACTCATCTCTCCAAGGTTGACGTTATTACTTCCATGAAAGTAGAAGGCATTACTAAACATACATTACATCACCTCACCTCCCAAAACACAAAATCTGTTTTTTTGGACGAAATAATAAATGTGTTGAGGTAAGAAGGAGTAGCATCTAGTTTTTAAATGTAACCCTCTTAATCTTTGTGTGAAATGCAAAACTTCAGGCTAATGTTGTTTTAATCTTATAAGCCACTAATTTCCAGTTTCAAATTAATTGACCCATTAATCATTTAGTCATTCAATAGTTATTTGTTGGGCACCTCCAGTTCTTCTAGATGCTTTGGAAGAAAACCAAAAATGTAAAAACAAAAAAACAAACAAAACCAAAGCTGTCTTAGTGGGGGAGATGATGCATAATAGTGGGTAAAGTTTCTTAGGCTTAAAACATGCAACTTGTGTTGATTTTCTGCTACAGTTTTCCAAAACTGTTGTCCATAACTGGTTATCTCTAGCTATCATCTTGCTTGGTAAAAGAAACTTAACTGTAGTTAGTTCCACATAAATTTAGGCAATCCAAAGTTTTCTCGGTCATTTCAAAGCTTTCCTTTTCTGCTCTTGTCTCTGGGGTGGTAGCCAAGTTCCAATGGGCTCAGTATGAGGCAAGTTTTGGGGAAAGAGCTTCAGCAGAGAAGCCAGTGTGGACCCGCTGCCACTGGTCCCTGCACATCATTGGCATTTGTGCTCACTGGTACCTGCCAAGATATTTCCATCTAGTCTCTACTGGTCACTTGTACCATCCTTATCTGAACTCAGAAGACCAAAGTTCCACCATTGTTCTCTTGGCCACACCTATGCTTGGAAAAATCCAGGGGCTGTTTCAGCCATGCTGGAGTGCATGAAGGCTCCCAAAGTCTCCCTTAAGTCCTTCTGCCTGGACATCCCCAACCCCGAAGAGCCATTGCCACTTATCTGTCCTCACACCACAGAGGAAGGCATGGGGAGCTTGCTTGCTGTAGTTTGCTACAACTGGAAAGGGAGCACAGGTTCCCGTCTTCAGTCTTCATCTCCCACTCCGTGTAGAAGCCTCTGCTCTGACTCTCCTGACCTCTCCCCAGCCCAGGTGCCTTTTGTTAAGCGTAAACTTTGTGTCCTGAGTCTCCTTGGCTTTTAAAACGGAAAAAGACCATACTCTTGGAACTCAAATCCTTTTGCTCTCAAACTATTTATTGTCTCTGCCACAAACTTTAAGAGCCTATTTTGAAATCCAAAAACCAAAACTGAGTACATTTTTCCCCCTTAACTCTGTTCTAACAATTCTTTCTTCTCTGAGTTGATGATGCCTGAGACTGGAAGGGGAGAAGAGCAACGTGTACAAGGCAGGGCAAGGGGGAAGGCCCTCAGGTCATGTCTCAAATGGTCGACTCTCTTTCTCTCTCTTTGTTTAAGTGTATGAATCTCTTTCCCTAAGAAGAGTATAAAAATTAACTAAAATATAAGGCTACATTATAAGAGATGTCACAGAGCAGTATTTGATTATTGACCAAAGTGGCATAAATACTGTGCTGTCAGTGGCAGATGAGATCAACATGGGATGGCCTCAGGAACTTTCAAAGAGGAGAGGGCATTGACTGATTTGTAATATGTAAATCAGTGGAAAGAAATGTCTAGTGAATCCCACTTTGAGTCGCAGAGAAGTGAACACACATGGTGTGGCCATGGAGGGGACATTCATGAGTGTAGAAGGATGGCTGCAGTAACCGGGTGCTGCAAAATCTCGGGGAAGAGAGGGTTTCAAGGAGGGAATGGTTACCTGTGTTCAAAGCTATAGGGAAGTAAAAGCAAATACCAACTGAGAAAAGGCTATTGTATTAGTTGGAAAGTTCCCATGTGTTGGTGTTGGGAGGGCATTTAACATCCCTACATATGTCAAAGTTTATTGACTTCTCAATAGAGCTGACCTATAGTACAACGAAGATTGTAGGAATGGCCAGAGAAAGGTAAAACATGCTGGAGTCACGCTGGAAAATGATAGCTGACCCACAAATGTCTAAAGAACATTTCCACCTCCCATGGGTAATGGTCCCTAGAGCTCTGTACCTATAATCACATACCTGGAGGGGTGGAGCTATTCGATTCTTAATAAGCATGCAAAGGAAAAGTAAGTAGTAATAATCTTAGCATCCTATTATAAACTGACAAGGTACCGTGTTCAAAATCACCCTTACTTTGGGCCGGCCCGGTGGCGCACTGGATAAGTGCGCCGCTTGGGAAGCGCGGCGGTGCTCCCGCCTGAGGGTTCG
>NW_007726718.1:486325-517004 GCF_000696425.1 Galeopterus variegatus
CTGAGCGAGGCGCGGGAGCAACACCGAGGGTTGCAATCCCGTTGCCGGTCCCCGGTCCGGTACGGGGGCAACACTGAGGGTTGCGATCCGTTGCCGGACACGGAAAAAGATTAAAAAAAAAAAAAAAATCACCCTTACTTTATGCTTATAGCTGGTAGTTCTATCAGCTGTGTTCAACCATTACTCATTTATTGGTGTTCTAGATGTCTCTCAAGGCCATATGTCTATAGTAAAAATGCACAAAAGGATTAGCAGAGAATCAAGCTACAGTATTACATTTTAAATTACATGGCATATTCATAATATTCTTAGATCAGTTTTTTTTTCTTTTTAAAGAATTTCTTTCTGTTCAACTTATTTGAAAAGAAAAATGACTTGTACTAGATTACTAAAAAAATGAGCTTTTCCATATACAAAGTGAATTCAGAAATCTGCTCGAAATCATCAGTTATAAAAATCTATAGCTTTAAAGAGCCCAATGTATTTTAATTTACTTACTGAATGATCAGTTTGGTATGTGATAGCATCTTAAATAACGTCAACTTTGAAGTAATGCACGGTGGGCATTTGCTGATAACCAGATAAACATTTTTGGACGTGGTGGCAGGAGTAAAACCTTGCTCTGAGTCGGAGGACACTGTTAGAGGTGAGGTAAGCATCTGCTTGCTCAAGAACTGGGTTACAGCTCCGTGGGGTGATGGGAGGCAGACCTCAGAGTGACACAAGAGAGTGATTCCTCAGTGACAGAAAGAGGGGGTGTGTGTCATTGAGTGTCTGGACCCAATTGATTAATGGATGACTGTAGGGGCA
The DNA here is from genome assembly GCF_000696425.1 of Galeopterus variegatus. Taxonomy (NCBI): domain Eukaryota; kingdom Metazoa; phylum Chordata; class Mammalia; order Dermoptera; family Cynocephalidae; genus Galeopterus; species Galeopterus variegatus. The sequence continues at coordinate 487,136 of NW_007726718.1, forward strand.
TGAAGAGAATGAAATTTATTTAGAGAAACTCCCAGGTACAAACCTTCATCCACATCCGACTGGGTGGTCCTCATCTTTCTGCTTGCTTCCCTTATGCTAGGACCTGACTTGGTGGCTGCCACACCTTCAAGTCTTTCACCAGGATGGGGCAGTGGCCTGAAAGTTTTAGAGGCACCTGAAGAGCAAGAGCTTTTAGGAAGGGGAAGGGAGTTGGAAAAGTTGTACACAAGATGAGTATCATGAAGCACAACCTTACCAAAATTAAGAATGAACTCTGAAAGGAGGGTTGTCTGTTCTCATCCCCAGACTTTCTGGATTCATGTATCTGTGACTGAGGGACTGTTTTAATGGGAGACTTTTTCAAGAACTCGAGTTAATAACGAATGACAGAACACACACTCAGTGCTGAGGACTCACTGCACTTCACCACAGAGGCTTAAACACAATTGACAGAACAGTCAGAGTGGCTTCTGATGTCTGTCACCAGTACCTCCCCATAGGACCCGTTCAGCCTCACTTGACTCTTGGTTTCTGTAGCCAGCTCAGTTCTTTCCTGCCCTGGACCTGTGTGCCTGCTGCCCCTTTTCTTGGGATGCTTTCCCCTCCTCGTAGGCCAGTTCCTTCTCATCCTTTAGATTAAAGCTGAAATTGTGCTTCCCCAGGGCGGCCTTTCCTGAGTACCCAATCTGGACAGTCCACAACATGTAATTATGTATTTTTTTTTCTTTGCTCATTTGCTCCTTACCCCTTGATGGCAGGTTTATTAGTCTGCTAGGGCTGCTGCAACAAAGTACCAGAGGCTGGGTGATGTAAACAACAGAGATTTATTGTTTCACAGTTCTGAAGGCTGGAAGCCTGACATCAAGGTGTTGGCAGGGTTGTTTCTGAGATTGGCTGTTATAAGAAATGATGCAATGGACATATTTATAGATAAATCTTTAGCAACATTTATAATTATTTCCTTGGGACAAATTCCCAGAAGACCAAAGGTCAAAATGTGAAGGTTTTTAATATAAATTAACACTTTCCCATATAGAACATTATGTATGTAAGGTGTATGTAAGGGTACCAATCACTTGCACACTTACCAACACTTGTGTGTTGCAATCTTATTTAACTCTTTTTAAATTTTTTAAAAAAGATGACTGGTAAGGGGATCTTAACCCTTGACTTGGTGTTGTCAGCACCACACTCACCCAGTGAGCTTAATCGGCCATCCCTGTATAGGGATCCGAACCTGTGGCCTTGGTGCTACCAGCACCGCACTCTCCCAAGTGAGCCACCCTAGCAATCTTATTTAATTCTTGTCAGTTTGATATACAAAAGGTGATGTATACCTCATCTTTATTTCAGTGTGCATTTTATTACTAAAGAGGTTAAACTTTCTTCAAAATAAAATGATTGACTCTGAAATTTTGTGAATTACCCTTTATGGGCTTTGCCAATTTTAATTTTTTTTTTATTTGTGAAAGCTGTGTATTATATATATTTATTTTTCCACTTCATATGTAGTAATGATGTTTTCCCAATTTTGTTTGTGGTCTCCCAATAGAAGAATACAATATGTTTAAGTATTTTGTGTATTGTATTTTCTTTTATGTATATGAGTTTAGAATTTTTTATATGGTTCTATAGACCAGTAGTTTTCTTGTAATTGCTATGGTTTGAACGTGTCCCTCAAAGTATATGTGTTGAAACGTAATCTCCAATGCAACAGTGTTGGGGGGTGGGACCTAATAAAAGGTGATTAGGCCATGAGGCTTTGCCCTCATGAATGGATTAATGTCACTATCGTGTGAGTAGGTTAGTCATTGAGAGAGTGGGCTTGTTCTCAAAGCAAGTTTGACCCCTTGTTGCTCTCTCTTGCTCTCTCATGTTCTCTTGCTGCTTTCCATGATGGGATGATGTGAAAAGGCCCTCACCAGATCTGGGACCCTTGACCTTGGACTTTCCAGCATTCACAACTATAAAAAATATTTTTTTTCTTTTTAAATTCCCCAGTGTGTGGTATTCTATTATAGCAGCACAAAATGGATTAAGACAATGATGTCGCTCTGGGTGTCATGATTAGAAAAGGCTACCTCACCCTCAGATTACATAAATGTGTATATTCTCTTCTGGAATGTTCTTAATTTTTTTCTTAAAAATTTACATTTTTAGCTCAGCTGAAATTTATTCTGGAATATAATGGAGCTACTTGAATTTTGTCACAAATATTTAGTCACATATCTAGTAAATATAATTTTAAATGCCACAGCTATCATGCAGTAAATTTTTAAACATTCTTGTCAATAGAAAGTCTGTTTTGAACTTTCTATTTTTGTTACTTTGATTTTTGTTTTTATCTAGTCCTGCACCACGTTATTCAAATTATTGTGGTTTTATAATATATTTCAACATTTAGTTTCAAGTCCCTTCTCATTTTCTCTTTTTAAAATTTTCTTGGTTCTTCTTGCATGTTTGTTCCTTTGGATAAACTTTGAAAGCATTTTGTCAAGTTACAAAAATGTTCAGTTTGTACTGGATTAGATTAGAAATGTATTACATTTATAAAGCAAATTGGGAAGAATTAGCACTTTAGCAATAATGGGTTTTTCTATCCAGAAATATGATGTCTTTCTCTGTTTTAAGCTTTTTTGTTTGTTTTTAGTTTTTTCTTAAATTTTATTTGCACAACACTGCACATTTCTTGTTAAGATCACTTGGAAATATATTTTTTTGTTCATTTTGTAAGTTAAACAGTATTTTTTAATAAATGAAAGCTATACTTTCATTTGTATATTTGTATATTTATGTTACTTGTATATTTATGTTGTTATTTGCCACTTCCCAGTAAGTTATAACATTTTCATGGCTGATTTTCTCGAGGTATTGGGCTAGGTTATAAAAATTGAAAATAGCACTAGTTTTGTACCCTTTTCAATATTTATACCTCATATTTTTTATTTTATTGCTTTGTCCAGAACTCACATGAAATGAAAAAGAATAGTTGTGATTTGAAGCATCCTTATCTTATTTCTGACTTCAGTTGAAAAGCCTGTCAGAATGATATAGGTTGTTGGTTTATAAAATATAGCATTTATCATGTTGAGAAAGTTTTCTTCTTGTCCCAGTTTACCACATATATTCATAATGAATGGATATTTAATCTTATCCTCTGTTGATTGATTTGGGGATAGCTACTAAAATTCTGGCTTTTCTCCCTTTTAGTGATAAATTATAATTAGTAGATTTTTAAATATTAAATAGTGCTTGCGTTCCTGGTATAAACTCTTTTTCATTGTGGTGAACCATTCTTTTATATTCTTGCTGGATTCAGTTTGCCAATCCTACATTTAGGACTTTTGTTTATATATGTTCACTAGACTATTTAATAAGCTTTTTCTATGAGTACTTAATCTTTACCAGGTTTTAATACTGTGGTTTTGTTAACTTCGTAAAATGAATTGGAAGCTTTCCATCATTTTCTCTACTTTGGACTTATTTAAATAACATTGGAATATTATAAAAATGAAAATAACCCAATAATTCTTCTTCTACAAGTTTTTCAATTTCTTGTATGGTTTCTGGTCTGTTCCAATATCTTACCTTTTCTTGAACCAATTCAGGGGTTTTTTTTCTCAGAAAAGTGCTTTTGGAACCTTAATGTGCATCCATATCTCCTTAATGTGTAGATTCTGTTTCAGTAGGACTACACTATGTAGTCTAAGTATCCCACTCTCTAGTGTTCTACCTTAATTCAGAGAAAGATATTAGAATATCTAAGGAGATGGATGTAACTTAGGTCGTGTTTCCAGAAGCATACCCTAATTTGAGGATTCATGTTCATGTGATATATTTAAAAAGTGCTCCCAGGAGAAACTGGCAAGGGACTGAGAGAAACAGGCTAGAGGACAAGAAAAAGCCAAGCAAAGGGGGGAGTTCAGGTGATGTCTCAGGCTCAGCCTGATCCTGCAGAGCACACTGGAGGATGAATTACAACCCAGAGTTTGTTCTGACTTGGGGCAAAGGAACTGGGCTTTATTTTCCTGCACCCATCAGTCACTGGCTAAGGTCTATGGGGTCCAGGGGTGAGGTGAAGATGAGATAAACTCTAGAGCCTGTGGGCAAAGTGCTTCCAGTAGCCTGAGGTTAATCCTCCCAAAAAGAGTTGCAATAGTTGGGGGAAGGTACATGCTGGTGAAAGGGATCCCAGGGGATCTGGGCAGAGCGATGACAGTGCTGCCTACTTGGTGGATTATATATCCCTCAAGTAATCTGCCCTAGGCATTGTTTATTTCAGACAAGCATTAATTTAAAAATAGGGCAACAGAGAGTTCGAGATTGCATTCTCTGATGACTGCCAGCAGTCAGTCCTATGCTGGAATACTTTTGTAGAAGATCGATGGTCTGGGAGTAGGGTTGACATCCTTTTGAGAAAAGCGAGGAACCACCTAACAAGGGTGCGTGCCTGAACAGAGAGTCGTATTCCCTCTGCTTTAAGGTGAGACATGGGAAAAGTTTGGGCAAGGCTAAGATTCTCCTAGAAAATTGTTTTTCATTTACTACAATGCACAGACACATCAGGAACAACAGCCTGAAGTGCTACTCCATATAATATGACAAAAATATCTTTAGCCTGGAATTTTTCAAGGATTTGATCATTAAAAAAAAATCTCAGTAAAGAACCTGAAGTAAGTTTTTTCCAACAGTACAAGATAACTAAATAAAACAATGTATATGGAAATGTTATCTATACACTAGTTTGCAATTTGAGAAAGGCCTGCCAAAAATGCCTTTAATTTTAAAAAAGCTTATTTGTACCTCTTCTTTTATTCAATTATTTGTTAGAGTTTCAGTAATCTGTTCAAACCATAACATCTGCATATGAGAAAATATTTTTATTCTCATCACTATTGTAGGAAGGCATACATCCAGCTTGTTCAAAAATGGTATCAGATCCTTAAAAAACGAACTACCCATTTGCCCTGTGGCAGATTGTATTTTTCAAAGATGGCTGCATGTATATCGCATCCATCATGTCTTCTTACAATATGACATTGGCACTTCTCCATTGAGATGTGGGGTCTCTGTTCCCTCCCTTAAACCTGGGTAGGCTTTTGTAACTGCCTTGATCAATGGAATATGCCAAAGTGATGCTGTGTGACTTTTGAGGCTAGGTCACAAAAGGCAATATGGCTTCCTCCTGGCTTTCTCTCTGCTGCTCCCTTCACCCTTAAAATCCAGCCGTCACGTTGTGAGGATGCCCGGGCTATGCAGAGACGTCGCATGGGGGTGTTCCAGCTGATAGTCTCAGCTAGGCCCCCAGCCAATGGCCAGTATCAGCCTCAGATAAGTGAGTGAATGAGCCCTCAGAGGATTTCAGCCTCCAGCCTTTGATCTGCTCCAGCTGAGGCCCCAGACATCATGGGGTGGAGACACGCTGTTTCTACTGTGCCCTGTCTGAATTCCTGGCCTACCGAATCCTCAAGAGATAATAAATGGTTATTGTTATTTTGAGCCACTAAGTTTGGGGTTCATTTGCTGAGACATGCACCAGTAATCTATCTTTTCCCACTGATTTAAGACCCCATCGTCATATACAGTCATGCTCTGCATAATGACATTTTGGTCAATGATAAACTGCTTATACGATGGGTGGTCCCCTAAAATTATAATGGCTATACCATATAGCCTAGGTGTGTAGTAGCCTCTACTGTATAGGTTTGTGTAAGTACACACTGTGATGTTCACACAACCAGGAAATCACCTGAGAATGCATTTTGTCAGAACATATCCCTATTGTTAAGCAATGCGTGACTTTACGAAACTTCCAAATATACATAGGTGTACCCTATGAACCCTTTTCTATTTCTTTTTCTTTTTTCATTCAACAAATGTTTATTGGACTGGCTAAAAGATGATATCAAGAATAATTCTGTATTAGTTTCCTGTTGCTAAAATGTAGCAAATTAACAAGTTAGCAAATTTAGCACTTTTTTTCATTAGGAACACCTAACATTATTCATTTTTATACATGGTTGGTAACTAAACTCCAAAAAAATTGCTCAAAAAATAAAAGCAGAAGAAATGCATCATTTGAATTGATGCCCTCAGGGGATGATATGTTCTCATGTTCTCTTTTATATTTCATTGATCTATTTAGGAGTATCAATTGAGGAAGTTAGTTTTCCTTCCTATCAGCATATACATAGGTAATGGTATGGTAAAATACAAAACTTTAAATCTTTGTAGCTTAATACAACAAAGACTTATTTCACGTGCACACAAATTGTACTGTGGGTCGGTTGACTCTCCAGGCCAGGTGTCTTCATGCAGAGGTTCAGTGACATAGGCCTCTTCTGTGTTGTGATGCCACAATCTTCACATATGGCCTTCCAGTCACTGAAGTATGAGAAGAGAGAGCTGGAGAGTTTGTGCCCATGGTCTTAAATAGTTTGTCCCAAAATTAAATGTACTTTTTGGTACCATTGTCCAGAACTAGTCACATCGTCCCACAGACAACAAGGGGCTGGAGCAATGTGAAGAAGTACATGGATATTGGAGGTAGTAAATGTTTTTACTGTACCTGTCATTATTCACTGTTAATTTTTCCAGAAATTTCATAGCTATTCTCACCTACATATTGGTCCTGACAAATTTTAGAATCAGATAAACTAAATTTTAATTGTATTTTTAAAATTCTCTATATAGTTATAACTAAGGAAAAGAAAGTTTATTTATTTATTATTAGCATATTCATTGTTACAAATCATGACTTTCTTTATGTCCTTTACCTGATCTATCACTCTCCAAACCCCCTTCCTCCCTCCCCCTGTCTCTAGTATCCTTAGGTTTATTCTCTCTTTCTGAAAATTCAACATATTTTTGTGGTCCTTCCTCCCGCCTTCCCTCCCTCCCTTCCTTTCCTTCCTAGCAGCCAGTTATGAGTGAGAGCATACAGTATTTCTGTTTCTTTGTCTGGCTTATTTCACTTAACATAATTTTCTCCAGACTCATCCATGTTGATGCAACTGTCAGAATTTCATTCTTTTTTATGGCTGAGTAGTATTCCAATGTGTATATATACCACATTTTCCTTATCCAGTCATCTGTCGATGGACATTTAGGTTGGTTCCATATTTTGGCTATTGTAAATAGAGCTGCAATGAACATGGGAGGGCAGGTATCCCTTAGACATGATGATTTCCATTCCTTTGGGTATATACCCAGTGGTGGGATTGCTGAGTCATACGGTAGATCTATCTGTAGTTGTTTTTATTTAAAAAAAAAACCCAGACCAGATCTTTTTTATTTGGGGGGGGGGGGCAGAAAATAAGCTAAAACAAAGAGGAACCTGAATGATACCCTATTTTATATTATTGGGCATTTTTATTTGTTGCACCATTCCTATCAACTAAGACTCTTTTGGCTCCTGGTTAAGTATTATGAATCAGTATTTAATGTCTAGCTCATTTAGCTTAGGCCATAACCAGTTCCCTAGCTCTAGACCCAAAAGTTCAGGAGAGGACAATGGCATTTTCAAATTTCCTTGATGATTTCTCCTCAGAGTAATAAAGAATATATCACTGATCTGTAGTGGAATAACCATATCCAAAGCATCATTGCTTCCTAATTGAAACATTGGTCTGAGAAATCTAGACTTGAGGCAGAAAATAGACATATCATGTGAGTGGAATGTCCAGTAATTTAAGAGTTCTGTAGTTTGGGGAAAGGGGAGAGTAAAATATAGCCCTATTAAAGATAGAATAAAATGTTGCATTCAAAAGAAAAACAAGTCTTCCTCAAAAAGCTTTGAAATAATTAGGTAATTTAAAGTCTCTGAAAGAGTAAGCAAAGTATGGACTTTTGTCAATCTCTTGTTCAAGTGGCAGAGAATTCTCCTTAGAGGAGTGGGGAGAAAGCTGTGCTATTAATACTTGTGTCTTCATCAATTTGAATATCTGTTTTTGTAGAAATATTCCCCCATTACCTTGGAACATGACGCTTCAAGTCTATCTCAAGCCTGCCTCATGCAGTAAATCACCTGTATCATCTGGAGATTACATTGTGCTTGAATGTTCCTTCTCTTGGTGTAGGCAACCAAGAGTCTGCCTGGAATAGACGTCGCCACTAGGCCTGCTCCAGACTTCTAAATATTGACACAAACTTGGCAGAGGTCAGTTTGTGGCCCTTTTCTCAGATGATCCAGTCTCATGACTTGCAAAGAAATCTACATGATAAGGACTCCAAAATTTATATCTGCAGCCCAGATTTCTCCTTGGAACTCCAGGTGCTGTCCATCTCTCTACTTGGGTATCTATTATGCATTTCCAAATCAGAGCTCTTGATTACACCTCCCCTCCCACTACACACTCCTTCAATCTTCCTTATTTCCATCCATTATGACATGATTAAGTCAGTTGTTCAGGATAAAAACCAACACATCTTCTCCGATTCCTCTTTTCTCCCCTCAAAACATAAAGCAAACCATCAACAAGTTCTTTAGGAAATCTACATTCAAAATATTTCCAGAATTCAACCACATTTCACCACTCCACCACTACCAACTTAATCCAAGTCTTTAATAAGAGATAAGTGTTAATTTGTCCATGAAATATCCTCTGTGGAGAGGGAATTGGCCTCTTGTAAATCTCCATAGAAACTGGCCAAGGCCAGCACTTAAGGCAATCAATCTTGGTCAACCATGAGGCTTGGACCTCAGCCTTCCAAGCATGCCCAGATAGGGGCTGATGCTTCTCTAATCAGAAACACCAATGTGGCAAATCCTGCTGTTGGCTTTCTGTGTCATACAGCTGCAACACGGAACTCGGATCCTCCCCTCACTTCTGTAACACTAGAAGAGGAGCTGGTAGGATAAGGGTGGAGTGTGGTTCTACTGTATAATATTGCTATGACATTCTGGCCCTTCATCATATCAAGAAAGAGCCTGATTCTTCCCTAATTCAGCATAAAAGTTCCACATCCCAAAAGTCAAATCCCTCTTCCACATCTGGCAGCTGGGGTGAAGCTACCCCAGAATGTGAGGGGCAATGGGAAATTCACACAGCTGCAATGAATGCTGTTCCAGAAGGTCTGGTCTGCTCGCCATCAGAACATTTGTCCTTGGTGCACAATAGATGTTCTATTATGTCCAAATCAGAGACCTTGGTTCTGTCTCCCACATCCACTGTACTTATCCTCTAATCTTCCCCATTTCAATCAAATGGAAACATCAATTAATCACCAGTTATTTATACCAAAAACCTAATCACCAGTTGTTCATACCAAAAACCTACCTGCCATCACCAATTCCTCTTCCTCCAAACCATAAATTCAATCCATCAGCAAGTTCTGCAGGGGATCTACTGTCAAAGTATAGTCAGAATTCCACCACGTTTCACTGCATTGGCCTCCTAACAAGACTGACTGTTTCCACAAAAGACCCAGGGTGATCGTTTATGAGCATGAACCAGGTTATGACACCCTCTAGTTCAAAACTCCCCAGTGGCTTCCCATCACAATCAAATACACTCTGAATGCCTTACCATAGCCATAGGCTCTACATGATCTGATCCTTGGCTCATTTTCTTCTACTCTTGCTCTTATTTTCTCTGCTCCAGCCACAGGGGCCTCTTTTCTTTATCTTGAATATGCCATGCTTGCTCCCCTCTCGATGCTGTCTCCTCTTCCTGGAATGGTCTTCTCCCAGCCCCTGCATGACTGCTCTTCACCCATGTCTCTATTCAAATACCACCTCCTCCTGGGTGCATTTCCTGATCACCCAATCTGAAATAGCATGCCCTCTCACTCTGTATCCCCTTATCCTTTTCAATTTTCTTAGCTGCACTTCCGATCACCCAAAAGTACATTGTATATTTGTTCATGAGCTTGTCTGCCTTCCTAATGGAATGTCGGCTTCCTGAGAGCTGAGACCTTATCTTGTTTGCTACTCTATCCCTAAGGCCCAAAATAGAGCTTGACACTGCTCAAAAATTATTTGTTGAATAAATGAGTGAGTAAGACTGAAAAAGTTTGGAAAATCATTTCTTAGCTATCTGGGAAAATCAGGGGATATTTCTAAAAATGCAAGTATAATTATTCATCAGTTTTCAGTAAGGAAAGGTGGGTTTTTTGCACTTAATAGGTGCTTCATAAATAAAGATTAAATAAATGAGTGGATAAAATGAAGCTGCCTTTATTCATCCCATAAAACAACTGTGGAACACCTCTAAGCCTGTTATTTTTTCTTGACTCAAATCACGAAATTTTTTTTTTTTTTTAGAATGAGTTTTAATTAAAAAAGTTATAAACTTGTGGCAGAGAAAGTGTTTAATATGGTGAAAAAATTCATCTGGGAAAAATAAAGAAGTGTCAAATATAATGAGTGGTATCTTTTTTTTTTTCTTTTTGCTGGGGGAAGATCAAAAAATATAATCATTTTTTGAACATCCAGTCAATGACTATTCATAGTTTCAATTCAAAAGTATACATTAATTATAAGCTGTCAGTAAAAACTCTAACAATTAATTCTTTCTACGTGAGATTGACCTTAGGTAAGATTAAAACCGACCTTATACAAATTTGTTGAGCTACTAGCAAAAGTAGTGATCCTGAGACATGCAAAGTTAATTAAAAACATATTTTTAAATGAATGTCACATTTTATACTAAAAGAAGTGAATATTTCTTAATACTGTGAAATTTAAGAATTTGAGAAAATGGGATTTGATAGTAAAGCCCATTATTTTATAGCAAGAACATAAGAAATTCAAGTTCAAATATGACTGAAGCAGTTCTGTCTCATTCTATGGAGAAAGTTATTACTTCCTAGCCTGCCGGTAGTTTTATAGGCATAATAATATAGGAGTCAGAGACCTTGGGTCTGTTTATAGTCAGGACTGAGTTCACTGTTTCCTTAGGTGTTCTTCAGCAGGGCCTAGTCTAAGAACAACACAGCAATAATGTTTGAAATCTAAAGCAGTGGCAGCTCGGTGTCTCAAATAGCTTTTCACACTGAGCCTCTTAAATTGGTTTTCTTTACCCATAAAACAGATGAAATAACTGAGGCTGGAAAGAGTTAACAACTTTTCTAAAATTGCAGAGCTAAATAAGAGTTTCCAGGCTGGGGCGACTATGATGCAATTAAGTCAAGGCTACAAAAAATGGGGCAGCAGAACAGATGATCTGTTTGACTTGCTACCCGGGTGAGAGGTGCCAATGGGAGATTTAAAAGGAGATTTCTGGGAGCAAGTGGAAATTCTTGTTTTGGAGTTCAGAAAGTAGGTTAAGAACAGAAATTGACATTGGGCTAACATTTGAACCATGAACTAGATAAATTGCTCAGGTGGGTGTTAGTGGAGAAGAGAATTGGAGCCTTGAAGGAAAGGGACTCCAGGGTAGGAGTGAATCCCACAACATAATGAAGACTAAGAGAAGAAAGAATTTTAAGGAAAGCTGCTCATTTGTGTCAGATGCTGTTAAGGAGTCCTTTGGGGTGAGGAATAATACCTTTGAAATAAAATGGACATGGGGGTCTTTACTTCTAGCATAGAGCCCCTCAGTGGTTTGGCAGAGTACACCCTCCGTGTCCATGGGTGCCGTGTCAATGGTTTCTGCCCCTGTGGATCCAACCAAATAGGGATCGAAAATATTTGAAAACAAAAAACACAACAATAAAAAACCATACAATAAAAATACTGTAAAACAACTATTTACATAGCATTTACATTGTATTAGTTATTATAAGGAATCTAGAGATGATTTAAAGTATACAAGAGGATGTGTGTAAGTTATAGGCAAATACACCATCCTACATCAGGGAAATCCATGGATTTTGGTATCTGAGGTAGGTCCTGGAACCAATCCCCAGGGGACATTGAGGGACAACTTACCAAGTGATGATTTTAATAAACTTATTTCTCACCTAAATAAGGGGGAGCTAATTTTAGAACCACAGTGAATTAAGACGACACACTCTGTTAGAGGATTTGTTTCCTCCTTAGAGACAAATCCTTTTTTCTCAAATGTTCTTTGGACTGCTTTTAATCCTTGCATTTTTAATTTTGTGTATAAAGTAATTTTTCATTAACTTTATGTAGAAACTCACAGACAGAATTTATTTAAAAAGGGCTAGATGAAAATCTTAATTTTTCTATTGCACTATGTTGCTCTTAAAATGATTTTTATGAAGTTCAAAAAGTGCTTAAATTTAGAGCCAAAAGTCTTTTTTCTTTTGTCATCTTTTTATAAACCAAAGATTATCCCTGATTTATGCCTTTGATGAGATATACAATATGTTGTAAGATGTCTTCTCAGTGCTTTGAAGAAACTCATAAAATGGTGGAAAAGATGCCAAAAGAGATTATTCGTTAAAATGAGCGCATTAGTGGTTCATTAGCTTGAATTTACACCATGAAATTGTTTATTGAATTGATTGTATACATTTATAATGGTTAAAGATGGCTCTTTGGAATCATCTAGGGAGTAATTTTGTTTTGTTTTTTCCAAAGGTATTAATCAGGTAACATTTTGGGGGAAGAAGGGGAAGTGTCCCATGCTTTTTGTGTTTTTTAAAATAGACTAAATTATTTTAGAGCAGTTTTAGGTTTACAGCAAAACTGAGTGGAAAGTAAAGCAAATTCCTATATAACCTCTGTCCCCCACACGCACAGCCTCCCCCATTATCGACGTTCAGCACCAGAGTGGTCCATTTGTTACAAATGATGAACCTACGTTGACATGTCATTATCAGCCAGAGTCTACGGTTTACATTAGGGTCTTTCTTGGTGTTGCACATTCTGTGGGTTTGGACAAATGTAATATGACATGTATCCACCATTCCATGATCATACAGAGCAGTTTCACTGCCCTAAAAATCCCCCGTGCTCTGCCTCTTCGTCCCTCCCTCCCCTCCCCCCTGCAACCACTGATCTTTTTACTGTCTCCGTAGTTTTGCCTTTTCCTGAATGCAATTTAGTTGGTGTCATATGGTACGTAGCCTTTTCAGATTGGCTTCTTTCACTTAGTAATATGAATTTAAGTCTTCTCCATGTCTTTTCATGGCCTGATAGCTCATTTCTTCTTAGCACTGGATAATATTCCATTGTCTGAATGTATCACAGTTTAGCTACTGAAGGACATCTTGGTCGCTTCCAAGTTTTGGCAATTATGAATAATGCTGCTATAAACATTCTTGTGAAGACGTTAAGTGTGCATGTGGACATAACTTTTCACCTCATTTGTGTAAATACCAAAGAGCACAACTACTGGATTCTATGGTAAGATTTTGTTTAGTTTTATAAGAAACTGCCAAACTTCTTCCAAAGTGGCCTACTGTTTTGCAACCCAACAGCAATGAATGGGTTCCCGTTGCTCCACATCCTCTCTAGTATTTGGGATTGTGGTGCTATCAGTGTTTTGGATTTTGGCTGTTCTAATAGGTGTATAGTGGTATCTCATTGTTGTTTTAATTTTCAATTCCCTAATCATAGAGGATGTGGAGTATCATTTCATATGCTGATTTGCCATCTGTATTTCTCCTTTGGTGAGGTATCTATTCAGGTATTATGCCCATTTTTTTTAAAAGCAGGTTGTGGGCCAGCCCGGTGGCGCACTGCTACAGTGCGCTGCATGGGAAGCGCGGCGGCGCTCCTGCCAAGGGTTCGGATCCCACATACAGACCGGTTCCCGCTCACTGGCTGAGCGAGGTGCGGGCACAACACCGAGGGTTGCGATCCCGTTGCCGGTCCCGGTCCGGTACGGGCACGACACTGAGGGTTGCGATCTGTTGCCGGTCACGAAAAAAGACAAAAAGACAAAAAAATAAATAAATAAATAAAATAAAATAAAAGCAGGTTGTTCATTTCTTATTATTGAGTTCTTTGTATATTTTGGAAAACAGTCCTTTATCAGATGTGTGTCTTGCAAATATTTTCTACCAGTCTGTGCCATTTTTTTTTTTTAGTTCTCTTGACATTGTCTTTCACAGAGCAGACATTTTTAACTGCAATGAAGTCAGGCTTATCAATTGTGTCTTTCATGGGTAGTGCCTTTGGTGTAGTAAAGGAAGTTTTTAAAAATACCAAATGCCCAGACCTCACCCCTAGAAATTCTATTTTAATTAGACTGGGTGAGGCCTGGGCTAATTAAAACATTTTTGAAGCTCTCCATTTAATTCTGAAGTCGAGAAGTGCAGGTGTAAAGCTGTAGTGCCCTGTCTCTAGTTTTAGGTAACAGCTTTCTACGAGCAAAAAAGCAAAAAAAAAAAAACCTATTATTGTTTTTCTGGTGACAACCTGCTCTCCTAGTTTTCCTCCTCCCTCTCTGACCTCTTCTTTTCAGTCTCACTTGGTGTAGGTAAGAGCCAGGGCTCTGTACTAGTTCCCTGCTAGATTCTCTCTCTAGGTGATCTCAATCAATCACATGGTTTTAAGTACCCTCCATAGGTTGACAACCTCCAAATGTATAGCTCCAGATCTGAAATTGCCCCTGAAAATCCAGACTCGTATATCAAATCATCTTCTTTACATTTCAACTTGGATGTCTTGTAAGAATGCCAAACTGAACCTGTTCCAAACCGAGTTAATGATTCCAGATTCACTCTTCATCAAACCTGTGCTCACTCCAGCATGGGGCAGGCATCACCCTTGATTTTTTTCACCTCCTGCATCCAATCCTGAAGCAAGTCTTGTGTATTCTATCTTCAAAACATATCTGAGATCTGGCCACGTCACTCCAGCTCCATTACTACAACCTTGGTGCAAGCCGCCACTTTCTCCTGCCTGGGAGACTTCAATGACTTCTCTCCTGCCACTCTTTGTCCCTTCCCACCTCCTTATCTACCCATGGTCCATCTCTACACATGAGCCAGAGGGAGCTTCTAAAAATGTAAATCATTGCTTTAAACCAGCAGTGAATTCCCATTCAACTGCAAACAAAACTGTATTAGTTTCTTAGGGCTGCCATATGAAAGTACCAAAAAGTGGGTGGTTTAAACAGAAATTTATCGTCTCACAGTTCTGGGTTTTAGAAGTCTGAAATCAAGGTATCAGCAGGGCCATGTTCTGTCTGGTGGCTCTAGGGGAGAACCCTTCCTTGCAGCTTCTACCTTGTGGTGTTTGCCAGTAATCTTTGGCATTCCTTGGCTTGTAGATGCATCACTCTGGTCACATGCCACCTCCTCCCTGTGTGTCTTCACATTATCTCCCCTCTGTGCATATCTGTCTCTGTGTCTAAAATTCTCTTTTTTATAAGGACACCAGTCATATTGGATTAGGGTCCACCCTAATGACCTCACTTTAACTTGGTTCTCTTTGTAAAGACCCTATTTCCAAAGAAAGTCACTTTCAGAGGTGCTGGGGGTTAGAACTTCAACATATCTTTTGTGCCGGGGGGCGGGGATGGGAATTCAACCCATAACAAAAACCCAAATTCCCTACACTGGCCTATGCAGCTTTATGTGCTATACAAGGGCATTTCAAAAAGTTCTTGGGAATATTTGTATTATCTTTTAATTCTATTTTTCCATGCACTTTTTAAGTACTCTCGTTTGGCCCCTGCTTTCATCTCTGACCACATCTCCTACCACTTTCTCCCCTCACCCTGTTCTGGCTGCTCTCGCATTTCTACTCCCCAGGCTCGCTCTTAGCATTTGAATGCAGATGTTACCTCCACAGAGAGACCAACTCTGATCACCCTGTCAACTCACCCCCTTTCCTGCACTATCTTAGTTACTCTTTATCTCATTACTGTTCATTAGCGTTTGTCACACTCTGAAGTCACTGTGTATATATATTGTCACTCTCACCGTGACAAATGCCACTAGTTGTCTACCCAACTGCCTTTCATCCTCTTTCTTCGCTAGGAGAGTCTGGCCGTGTTTAGTCTGCTATGCCCCCAGCCCCAAGGCATGGGTCGTGATGGGCAGGCCAGTGATGGCTATTGTGTTTGCCTTTGCAGAAGCTGCTATTGGGCTGGGCATGTGGTCAAGTTCTGGCCAATGGGATGTAAGAAGAAGCCTTTGAGGTTTCTGGAAAGATTTTCCTCTTGACTGAGCACCATAAATGTCCTTATGTTTTAAGCCACTGCTACTCGGGTTTTTGTTATTTGCCTTTAAGGTGTCCTTACTGACATACTCCTCCACCATAACCATAGAAACTTTATCTGTTTTATCCAATGCTGGAGCCCCCGGGATGAGAACAGCATCTGGCAGTTAGGAGGCACTTGAAGAATTCTTTTTCCCTGTATTTCAAAGTTTATTTCAAGTTATTTACTATGGCATTGTGACAATGACTTAAATAATTGTACTTTTCGAAAAATAGTTCTTTCATTAAGGAATATCTGTTGAATGAACGCACGGGAGAGTGGAAGTACCAGTTTGCACTCCTGCCGTGCTACTTATCTTTGCTCCTCTGCCTCAGTTGTCTGCTTCCACTTACAGAACCTTTCCTTTGTCTCCGACTCTGTCCTCCCCTTTTTAACCTCATCTGGCCCCAGCTCCTTAGCCTGCTCCACTCTGCTTACTACATCCTCCTGGCTCACCATGGCATAAGTCTAGGTCCACCTTTGTCCTCAGGTCCCCACTCTGTGCCTTCAAAGCCCAGACCCAGTGGGGTTGTCCCTGATGCACCACTTCCTCTTCTTGCACCTTTTACTTTTCTTGTGGCCCAGATCACATTCTACCTTGCAGTGTCTTCATAAATGAAAACTTCTCTCTTCTCTGCAGTATCATGAACACCTTAAGAACTAGATCCGTGTCCTACTTTTATTGGTGTCATGCACAAATAAATGGTCTCGGCATTACTGTAAAGGGGCTGTGTGGGAAATTTCTGTTGAATGGGAGCAGCACGGCATAGCAGTTAAGCCATGGCCTTTAGAGACAGGAAAGTCCAAGTTCATATCTGCCATTTGCTTGCTATAGCAACAACAGGTAAGTCACTTAACCTCCCATAACCTCAGTTTCTCCATTTGTAAAATAGAGCCAATAATGGTATCTTCCTTACAGGGCTGTTGTGTATCTCTCTGAAAGAGATAATGCTTATAGAATATTTGGCACAGAGCCCAGCAGAGTAAACACCCATTAAGTAGTTATTATTATCATTAACAGATATTTTTGAATGCATAGATACTATCATATTTATGAGGACAATAAAGATTAGTATTCTCAAAGAAAATTGTGCCTAGTAGACTATGCTACACACACACACACACACACACACACACGATTTATCTTGTTATATACCTACATAGGAATTTTCTACTTTCAAAATATTTTAGCAGAGACTATAGCAGAGTGACAATGAATCTGAAACCACATATTTGTTTAGGAAAGTAACTAGGAGGAAGTGAAGGCTGTATTTCCATTTGCATGTTAATGATGTTAGTTTGCTTAAATTTGGAAAATGTAGCGTTCAGGTCAGGACTCCCGGTTGGCAACCTCAGAAACTGTCCCTAGCTAATTAAAGCAGAGAGGAATTTATTGGCAGGATCTTGGCGGGGGTGAGGATAAGATGCAGTTCATAGAAGCCCCAGGAAGGCTGGAGATCCAGGCTCATAAAATGGTGGTGAACACGAATGTAGCCAAAAGAATGTCATCATGGGCTCTGTGTCCCCAGGATATCCACCGTCACATTGCTGGGCTCTGTTGCCCCGACACTGGCTGCGGCATCCTCTGGACTCTTGATTTAAGTCTGAGTACAGAGGGCATAAGCTCTGAATGTCTGCATGCCTTGGTCACTCCTCCCAGATGGCTCAAGCAGTGAACCAGGCTTAGTCACACCTGCCTCCTCCAGCTGCCCTGAGGAGGGGAGAGGAAACACCTGCTCCTTCAGGTCCCGCAGCAAGGATGCAGGTCCTGCCTCCCACCTGCCTTGAGATTACCCACCCCCCAGGGGCGTCTGGATGCTGGGCAACTCCTGTAAATGTCTACTAGGGCTATCAAGAAAGACAGATGCTACCTGAAAACAGGACCAGAAATAAAAGGCTCAGAAGTGGTCCGTTCAAGGATTTCTCATCCAGCTGGGGGACATCTGCAAACTCTTCCCACCCTGAGTGCATATGAAATAACAGCAGGGGTATTCTCATCCCTTTTTGCATAGATGGAAATTTAAAGGGAGCTCTTCTTTCTCAGTAACATTAATGGTGGCCACTAAAGTGACCACACGTGGCATGGTGACCTTTCTAAAAAGCATGGTGATGTGATGAAAAGAGTTGCTATTGCCAGATCCCTATTGACAGGCTTACAAACGGGTCCTCTGGAGCCCAGCGGGTGGAGGAGGCAAAGCCTTCCTTTTGAAAGGGGCAGCAGATGGTATTCTTCGCCACCCCTGACAGAATAGCGGCTGGAAACAGCAGTGGGGCTCCATCTGGGAGCAAGCCCATCTTCTGCGGCCAAGCAGTCAATGTGTTTGCAATCTTTAGACTTTCTGTGGTGCTCTTTCAGAAGGGCAGATTGTAGAAGGCTGGAAAATTCCGCCCAGGAAGAACCACACCTTTTCATGCTACTTCAGAGCAGATAGGGTGACTCCGAGAACCCGAAGGTGAGAGATGACAGGGTGGAGTGGTGAGCATGTATTGAGAAAGCCACAAGTTATTTCTTAGGGGAAATGAAAAGGTGGATGGATGTCAAGCTCTGATATCTGAAAATGTTGGTGGCCGAAGAGTATATCCTCCCTCCCAATGTGTCCCACAAAATTGAGCCAGAAAATGTATTCATTACTGTTTCCATGGCTCTTACTCAGCTACAAGTCATTTCCCCTTTCAGATTATTTCCATTTTTAAGGCCCAATTTCCATTTGCTTTTTGATCTTCTGCTTTTAAGACATTTAGCCAATGTCATCATCAGCCAAGTGCCAGGTTTTCTTTCAAGGCTTTGAACTTGTCATTTATCCTTTATCCTTCTTGGTAGATTCTGTTTGTGACTGGCTGGTCCAAGCTAGACAGGGGTTTCCAGGTAGAGCAAAAGAAAAAGGGCTTCTTATTAACAGGTGGAGGTGAAACTGCTCATTTTAAGACACCTCTTGTAAACAGCGGTGCCTGTTTGGATTAAAGGTTCTGTAGAAAACAAAAACAAAAACAAAATTTTATTATCAATTTATTAATGAATAATAAATAGTTTAATATAGCAGAACATGGCAGTTTCAGTATCAACAATTACGTGGCGCTCCCAAAAGAAATTTCTTCTTCAGTTTTAGGATATATTTACTCTTCTGTGAAATATCATTTTCTAAAAAAATTCTCAGTTTAATTTTTCCTCAGTGTTAATAAAACAAATTCTTCTGGGGCTGGGTCCACCTGACATTAAAATATATATATATATATTATATATATATAAATGTTTCTTTGTATTTTCCACAAAAATTGCTGACAGTTTTCTGTCTTAATCTGAAACTTTTAAAGGGCAGGAATTATGAAATATTTCCTTTGTAGTCCCATGGCTCATAACACAGCTTTGTTCAGCTGCAGGTACTTAACCCACACACACAGCTCCCTTCGTCACTTTCCTAGTAGCTGCGGTGTGACGAGTTGGCTTTACCTGTTAGTCTCCCCCCACCCCCCGCCGTCATATACCTCAAGGAGTCACCGACTACACATCCCCATGGTTTCTAAATCAGATCTCAGGTTTTATTCCAAATGATGCAGAGGAAGGCACTTATTAAAGTGCCATTATGAATTTAATCATATATATGCCGCTAAACGTCACTCAATGGGTGAACAACTCGGAAAAAAGAACTCTCACCACCCACACACATCGTGACAAAATAGGGCAGCAGTTTGCACTTGCTTGTACAGCATCGCCCGAGAAAGCTTTCTGATTCCCATCTTTCTCCTCTCTTGCTGAGAATTTCCACTTCATCCCGGTCAGCGGCTGAATTGTTCAACAGAATGCCACTCTGTCTTTGGATTGCCCAAACTATGCGTCTCTATTGCGGACTGCACATCTTTAGGGCAGCCACACGCTTGTAAAAGAATAAAATTCAGAAGATTCACTTAGCCTCTTATTATTGACATAATACCAAAAAAAAAAAAAAAAAAAAAAAAACCCAAAAACACCCCCCCCGAAAAAAAACCCTAACAAAAGGGAACTTCCCTGCCCTTGTTTTTCTAGGCTGCTGCCATCGTAGGATGCTGCGTGGAAGGGCGCTGAGCGGTGGGCAGCGGCTGCGAGTCCCCGATAACGCGCGCCTCACATTTCCGTGGCGTTCCCATTTGCTAGGACGCTGCGGCGGCCGCACGCCTGATTGATATATGACTGCAATGGCACTTTTCCATTTGACATTCTCTCTCTCTCTCCCTCTCTCTCGCTCTCTCTCCCTCTCTCTCTCTCCCTGTGTCGCTTAAACAACAGTCCTAACTTTTGTGTGTTGCAAATATAAAAGGCAAGCCATGTGACAGAGGGACAGAAGAACAAAAGCATTTGGAAGTAACAGGACCTCTTTCTAGCTCTCAGAAAAGTCTGAGAAGAAAGGAGCCCTGCGTTTCCCCCAAGGTAAGCAGGAAAACAAGCGCTGCCCGCTTGCCTAGGAAATTGCTTCTTTCCAAGCCGAGCATTTCATCCTCCTCTCAGACAAAGAGACAACCTTTAGATACCACTTAAATTTGCATTACTTTAATTTGCATTCATCTGTAGCATGCTAGCATTGTGTTTTTTAAGTGAACGGGTCTTTGAAGTCTGTGACAGAGCAGGGAGCCTCCCAGCGAAGCTCGAAAACATCTTTTGGTTTGACTTAGAGATTTTCTTTTCAAACTCTGCGTAGTTAGATGTAACTTTGTAATGGTTCGTATATATGACCCTGTGCAAGGGGGCTGAGAAGCAGCAACTCGCCGACATGGATTCATGGAGCCCAGTATCTTCCCCACTGCCCTCATCCCACTTACAACGGGGCACTATTAACGCAGGCGAGCCTGCGAGTTTAAAAGCGCACTGTTTACTTTTATTACTACTTATGTATGCTGCTGATCTCCTGCCAGGGCTCTGCCGGAGTGCTAAGAATGACTTCAAACAATAGGCAACATTTATTTCTAGCTTTCTGTGTCATGCTTTGCAGGAATCCTGCTCCTTTGCGTCTTCTCCCAACGCACAGGACTTCGCTTCCATAGATGCTTGCGGGAGCACCGGGGACAGATGAGGGTGGGTTTACTGTATAATTTTGATTGGGCAAAAAAATCTGAGGAAATGCATGCTGTTTGCCTTGGCCTTATTGCAAGGGGTTATTTTTAGTGTCAGTCTGTCCCTGCAGCACGACCAAAGCTACAATGTCCAGGGAGTGACCGGGAAAGGATGCTCCCACCAGCACAGGGACCAGGACCTGTAGGAATGACTCCTATAGACACCTGAGGAATATTCCGGAGGGTTCTTTCAACCCCCTAAATACAAGTTCTCTCTTTAAATGAACAATCGAGCCGTAGGAGGCCCGTGCATAACTCTTTCTTGGGGGATGGGAAGTTTGATTGTGTACAGAATGTTAATGACTCATGAACGCCCAGTGACTGAGGCTCATTGTAATGGACAAGCCCAGATAAACCTCCCTGAAAGAGGCAGACTCCCATCTGTACTGAGATTCAGGTGCGGGAAAAGAAGCTATTTGGCAAGATGAGAGTCCCACGTAGTAGTCTTTGTAACTGTCATTAGTAACAGATATGGCTGCTGCAAAATATGCCTCTTTTCATTTCTAATATGAGAGTATTTTAATTGCAAAGCTGGCATCAGCGAATTGCTCCAACGCACAACCCTAAATACCCAGTGCATTTGAAAGCACAGAGATGCCGAAAATGCAGTGTTGGCTGTGGGTGTCAACCAAATACAGCAAGGACTGCAGAATGCTTCTCAACTGAGTGTTTAGACCAGATGCAAAGATCTACTCATTTTTCTCTCACCAGTCTTGCTTCTGAAAGTAAACTTTAGGGTCCCATTGACCAGTTTTCATTGTGGAGCGGGGACATGGCTTATGAGAAACTTTTCTGATTTCTTCTAATAGCTAGCCTAACAAGCATTGTTCAATGGAAATCTGACTTTTGAATGAGTTAATTTACAACTTTGGGGTATTCAGTATTCGAGGAAGCCTGTAAAATATACTATGGATTCTACTGCTATAAAATTTTACAGTGATTTTTTTAAAACTACTGCTGTTAGCAAGCATTTAGCCGAATCAAAACAATTTTCTTAAACTATTATTCAGATCATTACCTGAGAGTGTTTGAACACAAAATGCAACGTTTTGCATCATTTATTTAAAAATAAATTTGGTTCAGGTAACAGGAGAACTGGCCGAGGCCTTCTTACGACTGTGTACCAAGCAGCTGACATCCACAGATGGAAACGTGCCTGTGGAGTTTTCAATCTTAATTCGAGTTCCAATGACGCTGTCAAGGGAAAAATAAATCATTTTTCAATACATTTAACAATTTCCAACTCATTTATTTTCCTGGGCCCTTGAAAAATGTGGTGAGTTTCTCGGAATTATAGCCACCCATGGTAGCCGGCAAGTTTTACTCTATTTTAAGGACTCCCAATTCAAATACTATGGTTCTTACTGGTTAGTTATTCATTTCATCATTTCTTAAATAAATATTTATTAAGCATTTACTATATGTCCGGCACTATGCTAGTCTGGATGCATGCAAAAGTGCATGAAACATTGTCCCGCACCCTAATTCTCAGTCCGCACACCAGCTCCAGTTCGATTTTGGAGCTGAAGTGGGCTTTGCCGATGGGTTAACTGGGCAATAAATTCCTTGTTATGAAGAACCATTAAAAATAGCTGTTGGTATCCAGATTTACTTGAGATGATTCTCAATTATCAAAAGATTTTCTTTCCGTTTATGAGTAAGGGGTTCCTCTTCGACCTTTATCACCAGGTCCTGGGGACAAGTCACTTGCCCAGCTAACATGGCCTGGATCCTTCCAACCTGGGTAGAAGCCTGGGAAAAGAGCAGTTTGTCCTTTCTCTGCTCTCTTGAGCACTCCTCGGAAAGGACCACATGCTGCCTCTACTGGGGACGGGTGTGAGTCACCTACTCCTCAGATGACATCAGAGCCACTTGATGAATCATTGAATTAGAAACATGCATGGAGGAAGATACAGTCACTGTCTTCCACCACTTACTTGCCCCAACCCCAGGACAAGTCACCTTTGGGCCTGGCCTAAATTCAAGTGGCCCCCTGGGAAGAAGATGCTGGAAGTTGTTCCGCAAACCCAGGTCTCTGTCAGAGCCACACACAGTGTTGCTTTTAAATAGCCCAGTCTGGTGTTCTGTCATGCAGTTAGGTTACTGGGAACAAACCCTGAAGACAGCATCACCAGGGTCCTTGACTTGGTCCTTATCAGTAGATAATCCCCCGTGGTTGGATTAAAATGCCTCTGACTCCCTGGGGTGCCTGACTCACCCTAGCCAGCCCTCAGCTTCTTGGCCAGCGGCCTTCGAGCCCATCCTCACCTCTTCCCATGACAGTCAGTCAAGGCTACTTTGTCCAGGCCCTGTGTGGCTCAGCCAGTGGCTGGCCAGAGCGGAGGGGATGAGGAAGCAGGTGGAAGGACCGAGAAGCCTGACGCAGAGGGTGGAAGCAGGGCCGTGAGAGGGGTGGGTGAGCTCCAGGGCTGGGATTGCTGTGGCCTGCCCTGGCTGTGATCAGCTGTCATTTCCTCTTCGTGTATGACACTGTGGAACATATTAAAATTTCTCTGGGATGGTATGTTTGGAATTCCTCTGATGCCCCACCTCACCAACTTACCCGGACAATAAAAGCAAGGTTGTAAGCCTTTGAACAGCTGGCCGGCTATATATTTCCCCTCTTTCTTTCGCATAATCTAATTCAGAAAAGAATCCAGCTAGACTGGCAGTGCCATGTCTGGGTACTTGTTTCCTGCAAGTCCTTCCTCCACCACCTCCAGCCGCCCACCCTGGAATCTTCCTGGGTGGCATGTGGCTTTTCTTTTCTTTTGCTCACCAGCGCTCCCAGCCCGCCCCCTTTTCCTTTCGCCTGAGCTCCTTCCATTGTGAGCTTGCTCTTTGCTCTGCCTGTTTTCCAGACAGCCTGGGTCCTGTTCCACCCGGGGAGAAAGGCCCATGAGGTCTCCCATCTCCGTAGTATTCCCAGGATGTCATTTTTGGCCCCAGCTCTGCCGGGCTGATAGGATTGGGGGGCTTTTTGTAGCCCCGAGCCTGAGCCCACTCACAGAGAGGAGCGGCCATATGGCCTGGCTGTCCCTTAGGCTGCTGAGAGCAGGGCTGGTGTGACCTGGGTTGGCAGGGACAAGCATACCATCACAGTGACCCGGACGTCTCCAGCAAGGTCTGGGGGTGGGAGTGCTATGGGAATGCCTGGATGTGCTTCGGTCTACATTAAGAGAAATGTTGTTATTCTCTGTTTCAGGGGGAGAGACAAGTGACTTGAAACAAAGCTTCCTGTACCCTCCCCCCACTTGTCCTTCCCACGTCCCTTCCTCCCCAAACAGAAAGAAGGAGAGACAGGACTTTTAATTTGGCTAGCACAGGCCTGAATATCTTTATGCAACCCATTCGGTGAAAGGGAGAGGGGAGGAATAGACCTTGGGTTGAGCTGAACTAAAAATGCATGGGGCAAAAATAAATAAATAAATAAATAAAATAAAAATGCATGAGGCTTTAGAGATGGGGAGGGATTTTTCTTTCTTTCTTTTTCTCAGCAGAACAACTGTTTGGTTGATGAGTTGCAAATGGAAGGAACTAGACCTCTCAATTAGAGATTCCCATTTAATAGCCTCATGTAACCCTCTCCGTGCAGCATCCTTAAAAGATGCTGCTAATGTCCTTGGGACCAAAAAGTATTAAAGAGCAATCTACAAGGCAGCTTCCTATCCTTTCCTTTTCCTGAGGGCTTTGGTTGTCTCTTTCAAATTAGCTCAAGTTCATTAAAAGACCTAAAAGGAAAAATTTAACACAGCTGAATTAAAATGAGTCTTTTCCTGTTAGCTTGACAAGAAGGAAAAAAAAAAAAAAAGAAGAAAGAAAGAAAAGAAGAACCAACTTCCCTCCGCTGCCACTACTTGGGTTTTAATATGAATTATTCCATACAAGTCCCTAGGCTAGAGGATCTATTTAAAGATGCCTGGCAGCATGAAGGGAGAGGGTAAAAATACAACCACTCTTTTGTCCATCAAAGGTTTTCTTTGGGAGGACATTAAGAGCATTCCTGTTTTGCTGTCTGCCCCTGCCCGTGGCAGCACTCCAGCTGTTAGTGCCCACTCCTCACCCATCAGGTCAGCAACCATGAACTTCTGCTTGATTCCAGGAGAAAACAAAGGGTGAAGAACCCTTGTGAAACCCTCAATGGTGTGCAGCAGGGCAGGAGAGGCTGGGACTGAAATGAGGGCTCGCTTGGCTGTGCAGGTTGCACGCTGCAAATTTACACGCCCATACATTGGAGTGTCTGAGGGAGATTGTGCCCATGGCATTATTTCTGATGCCAGCTTCCGTCACATCTGCAAAGCTTTTTTTCTCGTGTCTCTGGCAGTAGTTTGCTTGGCACCATTCATGCTTACTGTCCCCTTCATCCAAGGGTCACTGAGCCTGATGGGTGAGAATATATCTTTAAGAGTCACAGACCCTAGACCCATTTTCAATAGTCAGAATGTAACACCCTGAATGGAGTTTACAGTCGGAACAACTACTTTCTTGTTAGAAAGAGTGCTGACTCAGAAGACTCAGAGAATGGGTAACTTTAGTTGGCAATATGTCCCCAGTGTGTATAATCAGGAATTCATCCAGTTGGGGTCTATTTCACCCTCATGTCAAAATCTGGACATGAACATTGACTAGTAGCTTTAAACTGGATACAAAATCTGTAGTAGATATATATTTTTTCTTCTTTTTTTTCCACAAAAGCTAACAATTTTCTTAGACAATTTGCTCTCTTCCAACGCCTGGCTCAATCCCAACTTTTTCTTTTAAGCAGTGATCCCACCAATTGCACTACCCTTTGAAAATGAAAGGGCAACAGGTTTAGACATTCAAGAAAGTTGATGAGCAGTCAGAAAATGCTCAGGGGTGACCTATCCAGAGTGCCACAGACCAATAGCTCTAAACATGGAGTCCCCTTCCATCCTTTCATCAATAGGGAATAAAAATGGGGAGAGAGCAGGTCATGGGGGAAGGAACAAAAAAGAGAAGGAGGAAGGATTATTTTTGATTTTCAAAATCTACCACTGCCCTTTCAATTTTTTTTCAAATAGCACAATTTCAGAAAGGGACGGTTCCTTTCGTTTTACCCATTCCCTCCCAGTAAGGAGTTTGAAGTTACCTTCTTTACCTGAAAAGGAGGTCAACTCCTCAAGTGGAAAAAAATCCCCCATCCTCAACTCTAAGTAAAATGTAGGTACACACATTCCTAATATGGATGTGAAGAATCAAAAAAATCCAATCCTTAATCAAAGCCCAATTTTTCTTTAAAACCCAAGGGCATGTTTTAGGACGTGATACATTTCTGTGATTTCTCCCACAAATTATGGAAAATTATTCCTTTTCAGAACTTAAATTTTTCTTTTGAGATTTGGAATCCAAAGGAGGAATAGGATTGTTACAGGAGAGCTATTAAAATGCATATCTATAATATGGGTGGTTTAAGCAAGGCAAAATACAAACAGAAAACAAACAGCCAAACAAGTTTAGGGTTATCAACAATATAGGGAAACTTTTTTTTTTATGTGATTTTTGTGTTAACCTTGTCCTTTTGACATAGGTCTGTGTCTAGGAGTGTTCCGGATTGGATTCAGTATTCAAATCCCACCTATCAGGCAGAAAAGGAAAACTGAATGGGGAATGGAAAGACTGACTTGCTCCTATTGTTTATGCCCCATTTCTAACTAAGGGCTCTACAGCTGTTAGGTGAGATCACTACCCACCATTCCAAAATGTTGTTGTGGGTGAGGAGATTCAAATGCAGCTTTGGAAACACTTTGCTAAACACTTTGAAGAAAAGCCAACACACTCATTTGGCTTTAGAGTAAAAAGGAGCCTGTACCCTGTGTGAACACTAATCACCTCTCTTCTCTTAAAGCCATACCACACCTAGTAGTCCAGTGGCAGAGCAAGTGTCAAGTTATTTCAGCACAAGGGTCCCCAGAATACCTGGCCACCTTTTCTTTTCCCCAGGGAGAGTATACATTCGTGGATTTTGGCAGAATTGAGTCCTCTGGGTTCGGTATCTCAGAACTCTCCTGCTTTCTTTCCAAAGAGTCTTATGCAAGGTGAGCAGTGGAGTGTGTCTCATTCCCCACACAAAACCCCCCTTACTGGGAGGGATGGGTGAAATGAAGGGAAACGTCCCTTTCTGAAATTGTGCCATTTGAAAAAATTGAAAGGGCAGTGGCAGATTTTGAACATCAAAAATAATCCTTCCTCCTTCTTTTGTGTGACTTCTTCTGTAGCCTCATCTCTCCCTATTTTAATTCCCTATTGATGAAAAGATGGAAGGGGACTCCGTATTTAGGGCTACTGTTGTTTGGTGGCAGAATAGAAAGGCCACCGGTAAGCATTTTCTGACAGCTCAGCACCATATCAATCACAGCTTTTAGTCTGGTGACTAGATTTACAGAAATAATCCAAACCCCTGGAGGAAAAGACTTCAGCAGAAATGTGCTTCCCAACTCAGGTATTCAGACCAGACCACTTGCAATTTATGCAAGGTTTCTATTCTAAAAGTCAATTCATTCTGTCAACTGTTAAGAACTCAGAATGAGCCTTTCCGTAGAAACTATAGAAGCCCACAGATGCTCAGCACAGGATCCAAGAGCCATACCTGATGGTCAACTCTTTTAGACCTGAGTCCCAGCCCAGGGGTTAAGGTGTATACCTCCCCTAGCACAGAGGTTCTGTAGATATTTTAACAAGCAGAGTGCTCTTGACCACTAGGATCTTATTAATTCTACACCTGCAGAGAAGACAATTCTTCTAACCAACCTTCCTCTCCTATCCTGAACAAGAGCAACAAAGATGGTGCCACTAGGGCATGAGGATCTGTGGCTCAATCTCAGTTTAGGAATAAGGGTCATTCATGAGAAAGGTGCAGGAGGGTCGAACTAGTCTAATCCTAGCATGATTGACTACTATTAGTCTTTCTCCTCCTCCCTTTTATGCTTTGGTGGAGACTGGAAAGAAACACCATACATTTTAAGACAGCTTTAAGAGAAATAGGAACTGGTTAAACATCCTTGCTAACTGCTTTCTATTATTAACAGCATATTAATTTATAAACTACATTTTGTACATTGCAAGCACCAAATCAATTGATATTAAGGGCTACTTTTATTTCATGCCACCAATATGGCCTCATCAAGGAGCAAATTCTTATAGCTTGGATTTCATTGTTGGCCCAGGCACCACAATACAACTGGTTTGGAATTTTCTGCAATCACTAACACCTTGAGTAAGGAAGGAACTCCTTCTATAGGAGTGCTTTGGGGAATATGTAGCCCCCAAAACAGGTGCTGTACTGAAAAGCTTTGGAAGAGATATAGACTGTTAGACATGGATAGAGCTGCAGAAGCATCTAGACCAATCATTTTGTAGATGAGAAAGCTGAGTCCCAGAGAAGGCAAGTGACTTTCAAGATTGCACAGCCAGTGATGGGAGAGTAGGACTTGGAGCTTGAGGATCCTCACATCCACCTTTTTTCCACCAGATCAAGCAACAGTAGAATGCTCTTTAGGTTTCAGAATGCAGAATTTTGTCAGAAATACTTCTGACAAATGAGTGCAAAATACTGGGACACAGGACACTAACAACGTAGGCTAGCAAAGGGTCTGGGGTGGAAAAGATGAAAGCTGTTTGTAAGAGGGAGTTTTTCCTGACAATGCCTAAAAATCGGTATTTGAAGTTTCGGTCAGGCTCAAGGTTAAGTCCTCCCACTCCTGTTCCTCCCCAAACAGTAAAACTATTTGAGCCAAGGACACACACACAGGTGGAGCCACTTGATAGTTGGCTCGTCTCCCCAAATTATTTCTATCCCCAGTCCTTTGCTTTCATCCCCCTATGTACCCCAGGATTGTGATTTATTGTCTCTGTCCCTAGCTATATTCCTCCTTCCCTTCTGCTTCTCTCACCTCTTTTCTTCCTCTGTCACCCCCAGTGCTGAGCTTGGCCACGCTTGGCTAGTAGTGTGGGTTGGGAGAACACAGAGTCCTAGCACAGACCAGAAGACTGCTGTTGGATTACAAGGATGTTATCTTCTCTTCCTTCAGGCAGTGCTTTGGTGGCAGTCATTGTTCCTATGCTTCCCCCACTCCCACCCCCACTGTAGAAGAGACACGCTGAGATGAAAGGGGCAGGAGCCACTCCGTCCCTGCTGACATTGTGGCTGCCCATCCTTGGAGATACCTGGAGTTGGCAGGCTGGAGTCCTGGCGGTGTTTGCAGTCAGCACCACTGCCTCTAGGTCAACCCAGGCTTGGCTTCTTGGCTGCTTACTGATACACTGCCAGATAGGAATAATATTAAAAACCATTCATTGAGCGCATGGGATGCTTTATAAAATCCAACATGCTGTTTACAGTTTATAAATTAAGTGACCTGGGAAGAGGCATCTGACTTATTCTCCAAGGCATCTAGTTGACTAGATCCAGTTGGAATTCTTTAAGTTCCTGGGAAGGGGCTACTTAGCACTTCACACTCTCTGAATTAGACCTAGAGTTCTTGCTTTTCCAATCCTAGGATGAAGTGTTATCTAGTGGCAAGCTTTCTTCCACACTAATAAATCTTTAATTTTGGGGTTTTTGGAGGGGGCAATTCTTTTGAAAGAAGACCTATGTTCAGCCATTTTCACCTTATTCATGCCTTAAATTATGACTTTTTTTTTTTTTTTTTTTTGGTGTCCGGCCGGTATGGAGATCTGAACCCTTGACCTTGGTGTTATCAACA
>NW_007726718.1:517062-550766 GCF_000696425.1 Galeopterus variegatus
AAAAAAAAAAAGCCCCCTTTACCAAAAACTTTTTTTTTTTCCTTTTTTTTTTTTTTTTTTTTTGGTGTCCGGCCGGTATGGAGATCTGAACCCTTGACCTTGGTGTTATCAACACTGCACTCTAACCAAGTGAGTGAACTGGCCAGCCCTCAAATTATGATTTTTAAAAGTTACGGTAAATATCAAACAATTCTGTTTACACTGACTCCATTCCAAAGTCATTATATTTTATATGCTGAATTTGATCTTCTTAGAAATGATGCAGTGCATATTGGATACCAATTAGATGTTAAGGGGGTTTATCAATGTGTCCAAAAAAATTACCCAGGAAAAAAATAGGCCAAAACTCTTTGCTTGTAGATGCAAGTAGAGGAATCTAGGATAGGGCCTACTTTTTTCCCTGACCCTTACCTCTTCTCTGCTAGAGCAAAAGGAGGCACATAGTAGGTGTTCGATGAATATGTGTTTTAAAAAAAATTGGTTGAAAGAAGCCATGGGAGGGAATACCTGCATACATTAGTACTGAAACCAGCCTGGGGTGTGTGTTGGGAGGGGGAGGCAGGGAGAATCTGGATACCAAAGTGCCGCCCTCCTTTGCCTGGCAAGCAGGGCAAGAATAAGGCCATTCTTGGCACATGCCACTTGTCTTAGCCTGTTGTTGGAATAACTTGCCTGAAACCAGTGCTTTACCCTCTGCCAGGCAGAAGGTCAGCCCAAGAGTGAGCTGATCTGTGGGCACAACACCATCTCTCACCCAGGAGGCTGGGCCCGCTGTAAGCTCTGCTATATTATTTCGCTGAGGATGACAGGTGGGGAAATCTGGGCACCAGTTGTTCTTTTCCACTGGTATCCTTTGGAGGGTAGTTCCAAAGTCGGGCACGCCAGCCTACGTGCCTCTTCTGCCGACAGAGGCTCCACATTGGAGCTATTAGAATGTGGGCTCTGTACGTGGGCCAAGTCCATGTCTCAGAGACTGTACCCAGGGCACAGCGCGGCCACGGGGCTACTGAGTTCAGCAAGAGAGTCGTTCTGCCATTCAATTCATCGCTGGCTGCGCCGAGGCTCTAAGTCCTGAAAAAACTAAGGCAAACTGGAATTACTCTAGTTTTAAGAAAATGAAAGAAGCTCCTACAAGGCAGAAATAACCCTATGCTGCAGAAACTCAGTGGATCTCAATGATGTAAGTTTTCTTAATTCCTGATTTTCCTATTTGGAGGTCTCCTCCTACCCCCTGCTCCCCACACTCTGCACATTTCACCTAGACACACACTGACCAACACAATAAGACAACTCCACTTAGCACTGCTCGTTTCGTGAGCTTTAT
The DNA here is from genome assembly GCF_000696425.1 of Galeopterus variegatus. Lineage (NCBI taxonomy): Eukaryota > Metazoa > Chordata > Mammalia > Dermoptera > Cynocephalidae > Galeopterus > Galeopterus variegatus. The sequence continues at coordinate 518,387 of NW_007726718.1, forward strand.
TTTTATTTCTTCTTCAACACATCAGTGTTGGTTCATTCCATTTGAACACTTACAGCCAAAAAAATCCCAGTGTTAGATTGCAAGAGTCTTACCTTTTTGTACTGAGGGTTCTGTGAGTTCTGTGGTATATTTACACTATTTCTTGCATCCTCATTTCAGAGTTTAATATAACTGAGCAAAAAGTATCATGCTTTGTGAGTATGTTGAAGTGAAAAATCTATTTCTTAGAATTGGTCAAAGCAACATTTCTTCTCTCTCTCTTTTATTTTTCATTACTTCTGGGTTCAGCTTATCACCTCTAAAGAGAAAACCATATAATAAAGTTACATCGTATGTGACATTAACTATTTTCTTTACAAGTATAAACATCATAATATTTGCTTGCAGAAGTGTTTTATTCACCTTTCAAGAAAAAATTAACTGTGCTTGCAATTCAGGATGTTGCTACTAGGTGGCAGTAGTGTACAAGAACGAAAAGGTCCACCTGGAACAGTATTTGACTAAGAAAAAACACTGGTGTGTCTTCCCACATTTACAAGAAATAAGAATATAATATTATTAATATATTCAAACTGACACAAACATTAAACATCCATTAACTTAGTTACCACTTTTAAGGTGAGCTTTAAAAAGAGAAAGGCTTTTTGTATTTGGGTAGGTATTACATTTACAAGTTCAAAAATCTAAAGATATGAAATGGTATATTGTGAAAAGTCTTTTTCCCATGTCTATCCCCCAACTCCCTCAGGTAAATAATTTTATTAGTTTCCTGGATATCCTTCCAGAGCTTCTCTCTCACAAATATATATTCTTCTTCCTCCCTATTTTAACACAAATCAGTACATAGAGTTTCTGCCTCCTTCTTTATATAGTTGCCCAGTATTCCATTGCATGAATGTTGTGTAATACAATTTATCAGTCCCCTATTGATGGATATTTTGTGCTGTTTCCGATTTTTTGCTATTACAACCATGTGCTCATGAGATTTTACATGTAGGACAATTCCAGAAGTGGAATTGCCAGGTCTAAATTATATACACTTGCATTTTTAAAAGATTGCCAAATTGGTCTCTACAGAGTTTGTACCAATTTATACTGTACTGTCTCCAAAATGGGTCTGTTTTCTCACGGTCTTGCCAACAGGGTGAGTAATTAGACTTTGGAATCTTTGTAAATCTGATTGGTTGAAGAAAGTTATCTCAAAGCACTTTAATTTTCATTTCTCTTTAGTAAGTGAGGGTGCCCATCTTCTATGTATAAGGGCCCTTTATATTTCTTTTCCTATGGAGAAAGTGGAAATGACAATGAATACAACTGTACATACCCACATGCAGGGTTTTGTTATTGATGTTGTTTTTGTGATCATGCTATATGTTTTTCTTTAATTCGCTTACTTCATTTAACCATACCTCCTGGCCATGGCTCTGAAGAGAAGTTGCTGGCAATGGGAAGGGAGGACAAGGACTGAAATGTCTGCTTTTCCCTTCATCTTTTTGCCATCGACTCCTGGGGGAAATACCTGTAGACTGGGGTGGTGAGAGGAGAAATCTAATCAATTCTCTGTCTGAGACTAATTAAGTCTTCAAAGAGACAGATAACCGCTTAGGATAATTTAGTCATTGAAACTCAGGAAATGGTCAGTAATACTGCATCCTCTTAAACATGGACCCCAAGAAAGTCCTGACTCTTTGAGCTGAAGTCTTGGCGAGTTTCAGGGTAATGTGTATAGGAAAATCTGGAATATACATCTGAAAGGAAAACAAAGAAATGCTCTTTTGCATCCTTTGCTGATTTGGAACTTTGGGCATAGGATTGATCCATTTTAATGAGATGCTGCCATTAGCATAAAGAAAAGTGGTGCAAAGTTGTATAAAAAATGGTCTCCTCAACTTTAGGATTACCTTCTGCATATGGAAATGGTGGTAGTTGAATCCGTAGCTATCAAGTGGTGGCATTTTAGAAGAGGAGGGGATAGGACATACCATCTGTGCCAACTCCCCAGCTCTGCAGGTGAGGAAATGGGCTGGAAGAGTTTAAATGATCTGTGTGAGGTTTCCCAGCTAATTAATGGCAGTACCAGGACTCAAGTCTGGGTGGGTTCCTCATTACTGGTCCCTGCCCTTTCTGCAATTTATAGGATTCCCTGAAACACATGAGGCTTTGCTGTTGCCAGAGATGTTCTGTTCTGAAACAGCCCTATCTCATACTCTCTTTTCCGTCTAGGATCCTTTGCCCCGCATTTTCAAAGCAGCTAATTGAGACTAAGTGGGTCTGGGGCCACTCTCTTAGAGTTATACAAATTGGCTTATTCCACCTTGAACTTCTAATCTCAATTTTATCAGCACTTTGCCCTGTTTATTCAGACTGTTCATGAGTAGGAAGCTTAAAAAAATGTTGTGCTATGAGCAAAATAATCAAACTTTTATCTGAAATACGTTTGAAAGTTTTTCTGAAGCTTTAATGATTGTGTTTCTTTTGTTTTGGATGTAATATCAGGTGCCCCCAATTTTCCTACATGTTTGAAAATATTTTTGATACTCTCTGTCTTCCGGTGTGATAAAAAGCATCCATGTTGGTCATGCCTAGGGGTGAGTGAGGTGATCTCAGGAGATCTCTGGACCCCAATCCTTTGTCCAAGAGGTATAGTTAAAAGAACAAAGCAAATTTCAGGAAAGCTGGTATGATATGATCCCATTTTAATGGTAAGTCTCTACTCGAAGGACAGCTTTCTTTTTCCAGTTACGGCATCACTCAGGCTACAAAGGCTGTGCAGAAATGTGTGACTCTGCTGGCACATACATATGAGCTGCCTTAACCATGCTGGAGGCTGGTTAGCAAAATGTGTATTTCAGATGTAGTTTGTCATTAATGCTGGGTGGCATAGGGCTTAAAACAAAAACAGGATGAGCCCCGAACACAGAAGTGGAAAACTAGGTGTATGAGTGGGTGTGGACACGGACATGGGAAATGTGTTGCCCTGTGGGACGTGGCCTGTGTTCATGAGTGCTGACCTGCCTCCTCTTTAACCCTGTAAGCTGATGTTGACACCAAAGCTTACTGAGAAACTGAATAGACCCTCCTGCCCCCACCAACCCAAGATAAAGATGAGACTACCCAATTCAGTTATGCTATGACCAGAACCACGTGTTTAATCTTTACCATGAGTTCAAACTATTCTTGCCCCTAGGAACATGGACTCCAGCAATTAAAGTCAACATGTGCTTCCATTAAACCATTGTGTCCGCCTCCAAATGGTTATAAATATGTAGCATAAGTTGGGGTGTGTGTGTGCGTGAAATGGATGACAGCTTATGCTAATCACACTCTAGAAACCGATATTCTCCACTCCAAATGACACGGAAAATTCTACTCAGTACCTCCTGGGTTCCATTAGTGTTTCTGGGTAAATATTTCTGGGGAAAATAATTTCTGTTTTTATTCCAGCTGTGTGGCAGATACTGGGATGATGGATTGCAAGTGCAAAAAGTAAGACAAAACTTCAGCCTACAAAGGACAATGACAACCAGAAAGCTTCAGCCAGATCCTGCCCTTTCCTTGAAAGGAACTGGATCCTAGGAGGCGAAGGCATTTCCAATTTTTTGTCCTCTGCCTCCCTCTGCTGTTCTTCTGGAGAAGTTTTTCCTTACAACAATGAGAAATCATGTACTAGCTGCATCCTTTTCCATGCTGTCCCTGCTGGCGATAATGGGAGATACAGACAGCAAAATGGACAGCTCGTTCATGATGGACTCGGACCCTCGACGCTGCATGCGGCACCACTATGTCGATTCTATCAGCCATCCATTGTACAAGTGTAGCTCAAAGGTAAGACCAGACTGAGGTCTCTGTGAGGGTAGCATTTCCCCCTGGAAACAGGAGAGAAGCCATATTTCTTTGTCAGAGGATGGAGGACTGTGATCACAGCCCAAACTTGAGCCGTATGGCTGGCCTGCAGGGCTTGTGGGAGAATCGTGCTTTGAGGGTTTCCCACCATGCTTTGCACTTTTTTGTCAGTAAAGCTGCCTAATTAACCGTGTGCACGCCCATCCAGTGGGAGGGGTGTCTTTTGTCTCTGGCTGTGAAATTTATGAGCTGTAGTGTCCTTTTTCAAGAAAGAAAAATGGAGTCTACAGGTTATCGTAACTCCTACTTCCACCAGAAATAAAGAGGAAGAGAATGCAAGGAGAATGAATGAATGAGCAGTGGAACACACTTCTTGGAGGGCTCTTCAGAGAGTTTCCTGGTGAAATAGTTGGTCACTGGCTTTGTGGTCCAAGTCTCTCTCCATGTGCCACATTTATGTTTAAATGATTCTAAAAGATAAGATGGCAATTTGATCATTTATAATTTTTACATTGGTTAGCCAAACTACTAGGTTGCGTGTTTCTGGCAGAGGCAACCTATCCCTCAGTGTTGAGATGAGGTCTGCGAAGGAACATCATGCTTGAAAAACCACCAAGGAGTGGCCAGTCACATGGACCACCCAGAAGGGAGGCACATTACAAGGAGGAATGAACTCTGAATGAGAGTTCTCATGACTGTCACTGCCCCCAAACGGTCACATGAATGAAATTTGTCTTTACTTGGTAAATAAAAATTTGTTTAGCCCAACCTCAGAAACGTTCACTTTTAGTCCTGAGACTAAAACCATTTAAACATTCTCATATGGCAAGTATTTTTTAAAATTACCAGTATAATTAAGATTTTTTTGTAATAACCACTAGAATTAAGACCATATAAGTCAATCTCTCCACCCTTCATTTAAAACATTAGGACTTCTGTCTGCCTTTAAAATTTCCATAACTTCTCTGATTATAGCTCAATGATGATGGCTTGTTTTAATTTGGGGGAAACAGAATTTGAGTTAAATCGCTTTAACCATTATATTAATACAGCCTATGACTGTGGGAAAAAATAGAGATTTTCCACTCGAGAAAAACTTACTGGCTCTCATTTGTACTTGTAGAACTAAAAAAGGAGTAAATAGGTGAACGTAAATTTTTGCGAGGCTACAATCCCTTTTTAGGAAAACTAAAACAAATTGAGGAGAAACTATGAGAAGTGTTTTTACAACTGTGATCGCTCAGAAATTGTAGGCCCAAGTAGAGGTTGACTGGAGCAATCGTTAGCTTCCCCCTGCCTCCCCCTTTAGAAGCGGACAGCATTGATACTTAGTGTTTCTTACTCCATGGATGGTTTCTCCCCCTGGGGAGTTGTCCTCTATAATCATGATTCTTTTAAAAAAAGGAATTAAAATTATTTCAAAGAAAGTGTCAATGTGATGATAGAAAGGAACAGAGAAATAGGAGCATCTAGAAAAACTAGAAGACAATTCGGAAAGATTGGGTGGAATGATGCCTTAGCAAGAAGAGACGTTATTAACTCAAACCCAACACACTCTCAGTGTCTGAGTGTGAATCTTAGAAACAGACTTCAGTCTACTTTTGTTCACCTTTGTTTTTTTCCAGAATAACATGGCAAATAACAGCGCAAAATTGTGATAGCAGGAGAAATGCTTGTAATTTCATGGGAACAATCTGTTTTCAAACATCCCGAACTGTCCCAAATATAGCAATAGTTTTATGTAAATGGTGCTTATAATTATAAACCTTTCTTCTTTGGCCATGAAATATGCCTGGCAGAATCTCAACTACCCAGACCTTTTCTGGATTAGATTTTCTCTACGTATCCAGGAACAAAACTGTTTTTCATTTGGAAATATTCTATAATTCTTAACTCTCACAGACTCAGGCTGATCTTCTCTCTAATGGGTCTCAGATCAATTAATGAAATTGTTCGCCTTTAGAGACTTTGGATAAAACATTTAGCTGGTGTCTAGAATTGAGCCAACAACGATCTAGAAGAGACTAGGGTGGATTTTTTCTCTCTACAAAAATTTTCTTTCAACATCATGTTCAAGGGCCGTTATTTAGCAGACATGCTCCTACCGTTTGCCTGCCAACTGTTAACACTTCCTGACTTACATTTATCCAGAGTGTGGCCTTGTGAAGACAGATGTGACCCCAGCTCAGGATGACAGAAGGAAGGTCAGAAAACAGAGGGTATCTGCTTGAACACCTAATATGTCAGGCACCTCATACTGTATAATCTGATTATTCCCAACAAACCTGTGATGGCAGGCATTATTATTCCCATTCTACCCGTAAGGAAAACAGAAACCTGAGAGAAGTGTTAAGTAGGTTGCTTGATGCCATATGGCCAGGGAATGGCAGTGTCTGCCTCGAGGCATTCATATTGTGACCACTTGGACCTTCATATTGGAGGAATGCAAGTAGAATGTAGGAGTCACTGTTTAGAAGTCCAGGCTCAACTTTTGATCTGCTGGCAATAATGATTTACACTCAGCAATTTTTCTAGAAAAGAGAAATAGCAGTGAAAGCTTTCCTGGGAGACTTCAGTGAGGCTGTCTGTTCATCCTAGCAATTCAAGAAAGGGCTGAGATGGAGTTAGGTAGAAAAGACTGAGCACAGTGGCCCTCTAGGGAGGACAGTGTGGCCACAGATTAGTATCTGCCTGTTGGCTTTAAGTGGTGGCACCTCCTGGCATTGGGTACTAAAGATCCTGGGAGTGGCAGGTTCATTTACAATCTTCATGAGTGTAAGGTAAATGCGGGACATAGACCTATCCCCACTCCCTGTGCATGCCAGAGTTCCCCTCCCCCCTGGCCAAGGTAGTTACCCAAGGAAAGGCATGTCTCCTTTAAGACAAATGGAAGACAGTAGGAAGCAGGAGCCCTGAGTAAATAAATTAGCATGTAAATGGAATTAGAACAGTAATGTTAACTACTCTGGAGCCAGGAGGTAACAAGTAAGTTAACTTATACACAGCCAGATCTCCTGCGAGCTCTGAGTTGGGTGAGGGTCTACACATAAGCACACGAATGATTTACACCTCTCCTTTGATCTGTTCACTATATAACTGTTGTATGTATCCCATGATGGGGCAGGATTTCTAGCTGACCAGCCACCTTCGGCACCTCCCGTAAGTCTAATAAACCGATGACTCTACCTACTGGCCTGGGTGACTTCTCTGGAATAGGCAAACACTACGTGAGTGCCCTTTCAGATTTGGGGCTCCTGCGATGCAACAGGAGACCAAGTTTCCCTGAAATTTTGAGTGAGTCAGGGCTGTGGAGCAAACAGGCAAAAGGTCAGTGGTTAATGGAAATGGGCTGCCTGGGGAGTCTTGAAGGGAACTCAGGCACCCCAGGCTTTGAAGTGAGACAGACCTGGTTTCCAATTCTGGCTCCACAGCTTGCCAAATGGGTGACTTTGGGGAAGCTAAGTAATTTCTGGGCCCCTCAATTTTTTCCCATGCAAAATGGAGCTGAGGATGTGGGTATGAGTGTTAGTGATAATATTTGTAAAGCATCCAACACAGTGTTTGGCATATAATAGACATTTAATAAATGATATTATGATCTTGCTGATGAAGTTATAAACTGGGCAGGTGTTTAGACTCACTTTTCTATTTTAGTCACTACTGAGACCTCAATAACTGTTGGGATCTCCTATAGCCTTAAAGGATTAGGAAAATGAACCTCATTGTGGTTCTTGTTAAATACAGGGTGAGGCAGAAGAGCAAAGTCAATGTAAGCCACTGCGATGGGTGCTAAGAGGGAGGCCAAAAGTCAAAGAGAAACAGACCGTATTGTCTGACCTCCCTTACCCAGTGAGTGGAGGGAGAAGGGGTTGGTGGGGGTGAGTGACGAGTGGGAGATGGTAACCCCAGGCCAGGGCATGGACCCAAACACGGATCGGTAGTCTGAACTCTTAAGAGCCATAGGAGTGGGTGGGGACCCTAAGGGGCAACAAAAAAGGAGAAGGAGGAGGAGGAGGGTTCAGGGGACAAAGCCTAGGAACATTCCCAGAGGAACAGGGGCCTAGTGTGCTAAGGGCTGAGCCTCAGTGTTGGGAGGGAGCTGTTAGGACCCCCAAGCCATCTCTTACTGCTGCCCATGAAGCTTATGGTATGAGTCAAGAATATTGAGTTTATAACACAATTGACTACTTGAGAGATACGACATGATTTTTAAAAAGAGTCAAATTTTTACAAAGTGCCTACTATGTGCAGGCGCTGTGGAAGGTGCTGGAGACACTAAAGTGGAAAGAAAGAAAAAAAAAAGGACAAAGTTTTTGCCTTTGTAATATTTATAAGCGGGGGAGAGAGGGAAGGGAGGTTCTGTGTGCAAAGGCCTCTTCATGTCTCTTTGACTGGTGACCACTCTGGCTGGAGTGAGCTGGGTTCCCACCCACCCTTTCAAATCCCCACCATTCCCCATGCCACTTTGTTCCCCTGGTTGCAATTTTGTTGGTGCCCTCAGCTTGACATGGACCCTTTGGAGGTTGACCCGGGTCCCTGGCTATTGAGGTTGCTGATGAGGGAAGGGATGGGAGAAGCATGGGGGGTCTTGTTTTGGATAAGAAAGGGGTGCTTCAAAAGGTGCCATAGAAATAGGGGAGCACAGTATTCACTGCTGAGAAGAAGGCAAAATGTGCTTCCCACTCAGTCGGGGCAAAAGAGAATAGCCAAAAAGCTGCTCTAGGTGGGTCTTTATTCTGATATTACTGGAGATATCTTATCAGTCATGGCTCTTGGAAGATCCCGCTCCACATAAGCTTGGGAGTGGTGACACCATGTCTCAGGAAGCCCCTAAGAAAAAGGTTAGACGTATATGTATCTGGTAATGACATGGTCAGGGCTCCCAGAAGCAGGTCAATGTAGATTAGAAAGGGTGTGAGTTGGCTCAGGCCTCAGGAAAACATCTTAATAGCAGGAGGCAGGTATTGTAGTGGTTTCCATTAAGAGTTTGGTTTGGGGCAGACCTGGGTTTGATGCCAGCTCTGCCTTTTGCCAGATATGTGAGTTTGGGCAAGTTACTGAAATTAAAGCCTCAGTTTCTTCATCTGCAACAAACCGTCCAGATCAGAATAGTGCCTTTCTTCTAGGATTGTTAGGAAGGTTAAATGAGATAACTCATGTTGTAAGCACTCAATAAATGCTCTTATTAACTAAATGATCACTATCTAGTAGTTCATCTTGAACAGAGCCCTCAAACTTTAACGGGTCCAGAACCTTGCTACTCAAAGTGTCATCCCAGCAGTACCAACATCAACTAGAACATTATGAGAAATGCAGAATCTTGGGCCCCAGTCCAGAATTACTCAACCAGAACCTACTTTTAAACAAGATCCTAGCCGATTCCCATGTACATTCCAGTCTGAGAAGCTCTGGTTTGGAAGAGGTCAGAAGATGTTCACGAAGTACTGAAACACAGGTGAGGCATGACAGGCGTTAAAATGTACACTATCAAAGGTGAATCTGGAAAGCAGATGGTTATTGCTTCCATACCTGAACAATACCCACTTATGGATCTTATCTTCCACACTCCCGCTTTGCCCCTCCAACACACGTGCACAAAACAGGGATAGATTTCCATCTAGTTTCCAGCTTTGAGCTGAGATCTATATACTGAGATCTCTGAGAGGGAATGCATGTATGTTGAGAACAGCAAGGGTCCAATACCTGTCTCTTTTTTGAAGAGAAGTCATTTGAATTTGGCCAGAGCATAGATAGGTGGGATTTTAAAAGGCAGAGCCAGGTGGAAAGAACATTCTTGGAAGAGGGAAGACACGAGCAAAAGCAAGAAGGTGGGAAATTGGGGTCAGTTCCATGGGCTCCCAAGTAGCTAAGCTTGATCAGAGTAGGGCGTGGGTGATGAGAACAGGCATAAGACTAGAAAGATATGGGAAACCCGGGTCACGGAGGGCCTTGACTCCTGTTCAGGATTTCGGATTTTATTCTGAAGGCTAGGGACAGCCACTGAAGGTGTTTATTGTACATGTCTGTGCATTCTCCTTGTGCAGAAAGTCCAGCTCGTGAGAAAGAGAGGCCAGGCCGGCCCATTGGAGGTGGCCCAGGTCCTTTAGTGCTGGAGTTCTTGCCCTTCAGAGTGGGCTGGAGGTGGAGCTTGACACCCTGAAAATTTTTAGTGAAATCACAATCAGGTTAACTCATCTACAAATGGCCCTACACTGCTGACTTGGTCATGTTAAGACAGTGTTCATGGCCTGGTTAGTTAGGTCTATGTTCAGTTCACCTGTATATGTGTCATTCGGGTATGATGCCCCATGTTGTCTTTGGCCCTTTTGAATTGTCTGTTGGCACAGGTTTGTCATATCTACCCAGGCTGAAACTGGACCTTTAAAGACTCGTGACTCTTTGAATAACCACTTAATCCACCTAATAGATTATCTAGATTAGAGATCAGCAACTTTGGCACTACTCCAAGGTGAGGTGTCAAGCAGCTCTTCCCATGTACTGGCAGGTGTGGGGAGAAGGGACTAGGGAGGACTTTGGACTCTCTCTCATTAGAGAGATGGTGGGGGGTACCAGGGACTGGCCTGTGTCCTACTGACCTATGGTATAATCTCTTAAAATCTGTTTCAGATCATGTTTATTTTGCCTACCAATGTGAAGAGCAAGCAGGATAGAATCAAAAGCTTTAATAAAATCAAAACAGCTTACAGCTGCCATTTTTTCTCTGCCTCTGTGATCTTTCAGAGAAATTAAATCAGTTGGTCTAGTGCAGCTTATTCCTCCCAAGCCCTGCTGGGTTTATTCCTAGTATCTCATATTCCCTTGTTTCATATTCCTTTGTTGGTTGCTAAGTGATTGCTGGATTTACCCCCAGCATCTTCTCAGATAATAACAGTAATAATCTATAATTATTAGAAGTCATTTTTTCCCCCTTTTGGAAAGATGGGCTGGCCACTTCCTTTTTTTTTGTGGCTGGCCGGTACGGAGAACCCAACCCTCAACCTTGGTGTTATAAGGCTGTGCTCTAACCAACTGAGCTAACCAGCCAGCCCTGCCATTTTCTTCCTTTAATCCCTGGGTTTTAATTCTGCCCTATACGAATATGTCAGAGATAATAGCTGGTGAGTATTTAATAATAACTGCTAATTACTCAAAATCATAAGGTAAATGTCAAAAAGTTTCATCCGTATATATGTATCTTTTAATCTTTCATTTAAACAGTTCTGCTTGTTATGATCTTGTTGCTGGTTCTGGAGTTATAGTACAACTTTTTCTCCATCACCTAATATGCAAGTTGCCAAGCAAGACCCTCTGACATAAACATGCACCAATAATTTCAGGTTCCCCACCCCTGTATATAGGGTTACATAGCTTAGTGACTCAAACTGCCCCACTCTACTCTACCCAAGACTTCTACTCACAGGATACCAGGACGTATGTATAGGATACACAAATGACCATTTTGTACATCCCCTTAAGTTATATGCAAAATACTGAGTGTGTGCTTATGTACATTTTTCTGGGGATAACTTCGGTGGTTTTCATCTGATTCTAAAAGGAGTCTGTTTACTACAGCCAGATTAAGAGCCACAATAAAGGGCACAAAGCCTCTGTAACTCTAGGCCAAACTTTTGGAAATGGAGATGGTCAGAATAGTTGCAATCTAATATTAGCCCCAAATGGCTCTGAAGATGCAGATGTGATTGCACACATCTCAGGCTCCTTCAGTGTGTAAACCCTGGAGTGTGATCCCAGGGCCCCAAATGTGCCTCAGCTCTACTTCATCCTGTTGTCTCAACTTGCAGCACCTGGAGTATTTCTTCCATAAGCATGGCTCGGATTACCCCTTTTTCTTCTGCAAAACCATGTTCCTTTCGTTTAGTGATTCCCTACTGTATTAGTCCATTTTGTGTTGCTATAACAGAATACCTGAGACTGGGCAATTTATAAAGAAAAGAGGTTTATTTGGCTGACGATTCTGGGACTGCTGCATCTGGCACAGGCCTCAGGCTGCTTCTACTCATGGCAGAAAGTGGCAGGCAGCCTGCGGATACAAGCAGATCACATGGTGAGAGGAAGCAAGAGAGAGAGAGAGGAGGTGCCAGGGTCTTTTAAACAACTAGCTCTCGTGGGAACTAATAGAGTGAGATCTCATTCATTACTTCCCCCCAACTAGGGAGAGCATTAATCCATTCGTGAGGGATCCGCCCCCATGACTCAAACAGCTTCCAGCACTGCCACATCGGGGATCAGATTTCCACATGAGTTTTGGCGGGGACAACATATCCAAACTCCATCACCTACCAATTCCTTTTTCCTGTAGTCATTCTTTATTTACTGCTTGACTTCGTTTTGGAATGGCTTTCTGCAGTTCGCTGCTGGTAGAATGGCAATGCATTGGGCCAAAAATAGACCACCACCTGCCAGGAGAAACTTGTTTGTTGAATTTTATCTGCGCATCATGGTGGTGGGCCTCGTCCAGTGGTTCTATACCCTCAGTGCACTTTGGAACCACCTAAGGGGCTTTGTGAACCACGAAAGCCTGGGTTTTACTCCCAAGAATTTCAATGATCTGAGATGGGGCCTGGGTGTTGACTTTTTTTTTTTTTAAGTTTATCAGGTGATTCCACTGGACAACACTGGTTGAATCCAGCAGGAATTGGCAAGGAGTGTTAGGGCCTTTCAAAGGATGCTGTGGTACCTGGATGAGGTTTTGGCATCCCCACAGGGTAACCGCCTCTTCTTCTTTTCCCAGATGGTGCTCCTGGCCAGGTGTGAGGGGCACTGCAGCCAGGCGTCACGCTCAGAACCTTTGGTGTCCTTCAGCACTGTCCTCAAGCAACCCTTCCGTTCCTCCTGTCACTGCTGCCGGCCCCAGACCTCCAAGCTGAAGGCGTTGCGGCTGCGCTGCTCAGGAGGCATGCGACTTACTGCCACCTACCGGTACATCCTCTCCTGTCACTGCGAAGAATGCAGCTCTTGAGGCCAGCTGCTGAGTGGCTTCTGGATGGGACAACTGCAAGGGCAGCTTAACCAGCCAGGGAAGGACTGGCAAGAAAAGAGTTAAGGCAAAAAAAGATGCAGCAATTCCCACAGGATTCTGCATATTCTAGTAATAAAGACTCTACATGCTTGTTGACAGAGAGAGAGACTCTGGGAACTGGTCTTCAGCTCCCATCTCCTTTCCCTGGTACAATTTCTTCTGGTTCCTTTTCAGATTCAGGCATTTCCCCCCTTGGCTCTGAATGCTGTTTGGGTTTCCAACAATTCTGCATTAGTGGGAAAAAGTGGGCCCCCGTGTAAGATTGTCAGGCTGTCACTGTTTGGTGCATATTAGGGAAGAATTTGGTTTGGAAAGCAGAAAAGCCCAATTCTTTTTGGTACATCTTCTGTTTTTTTTTTTTTTTAATCTTGTCATTTTGGTTTAAGGTTGCTATTGCTGCTAAAGGATACCAATTTCAAATTCCAGAAACCAAGCATGTGGATATGTTTAGCCAGGTTTACTCATAGCCAGCTAACTGACATTAAAATAACTAACAAACAGATTCTCTTCTGTGATGCTCGAACTCTCAAAGGCTATAATTATTATTCAGAAATGACTTTTGGGAAGTAAAGGCAGCATAAAGAATTTGTCACCGGAAGGCTCTTGCAGATAAATTATGGTAAAATTTTGTAAGGGAGCAGACTTTTAAAAACTTGCAAAAATACGGATCTCCTGCACAGACTTTGGAAAAGGCATATGTGTACTAGCGGCATGGAGAATGCGCCATACTCATGCATGCAAATTAAACAGCCAAGTATGAATCCATTCGTGGGGGTGCTCTAGCTTTAGCTGTGTCACGAGCATCGTTCTCTAACATCTACTTGTCCATATGCAGCTTGCTGCCAAAATGGTGGCCTGGCACATCTTCTGAACATTTTGTCCAAATATATTTTGGTCCTTGAGGCTCAAATTTTGAGTTATTCCCTTGTTTTAAAATAAAAAGAGAGTATCTTCAAAATTTTGTCTTATTGTTTTTTTCCTCCTCAATGTCCTGCTACGATGTGGACTATAAGATACTTGTAGCTAGTGCTTGAGCATCTTCTATGTTGTGGGGGAAGGGTCCAAAAAAAAGAAAGATGGGGTCCAGAATGTGTGACAGGGGCATTTTTTAAAACCAATGTACTAAGGGGGGAAGGGGCTTATGAAATTTGGCTACTTGTCTCAGAATACAGCTTATTGAATGTACACAAAATCTGTTGCATTCTGGCTTCCTTAGATGCTATGTAGTGAAATAGAGAAGTCGCCTTTTTAATCCCTTCACTTTTCTCAGAAGAGAATAAATATCCATAAGTGAAGTCTGAAGAGCCAGCAGGAGGACAAATAGTTCACAAAATGTGTCATTGAATGGCCAATGCTCCAGGTCCAATGGTACTACTGAGCATTACAAGGATACGCTAGCATAGTGCTATGTCCACTTTAGGCATCTCAATACTAACCCAGGTTTGTCAATTCAGTTTCCAGGGCAACCTTGACACCATGATGTCCTGGTTAACCAGAAATGACAGCACTCTCCACTGTTAGTACAACCAACCTGTGAATTTCTCTGTAGAGATGCTGTTTTGTTTACTCTTTGGCACAGCTTTCATACCTTTTTGAGACAGCCAGAAGGGTTAAATTTGTATTTGTGGCTTTGAAACAGAATGAGACAAATGCTATGAAGCCTTGACCTTGATCTTAACCTTCATGGTGACAGAGCCAGCCAGTCCGCTAAAATGGAGGGTCTATTTCTTCTGAAGGCAATGTGAAATGGTAATTTGGACCATTGCACGAAGAGAGATTTTGTCATAAAAAGAATCATAATTAATTCTGAAAGTTAAGTGGCTATAATTCCTAACTGATAAAACTATTGACTGCTGGTCACATTTATGGCTGTCCTTTCATGTTACTAATCAAAAAGTAGAAATAATACTTCCAGCTTTAAAATGTCTCCTCTTGGCTTTGAAAACTAAATTTGCTTTGAGAGTCTCTAATACATCGTATATGCCCCAAACTCCAGTCTACATTTCCTACTGATTTGAGACTGGCGGGGGAAAGTAGTATGACTCACATCTTCCAAATTCTCCAGAAGCCATAGAAAATAGTCCTTCAAATCCCATTACATGGTTTGTTGTCAGAGCTTTCCCCATGGAAATGAACAGAATGTGCTTGGAGCATTAGAGAATCATAGGACAGGGGCATCAGGAAGACCATTAGAAACCACTCATCCTCTTCTCTCCTTAACTGTATGAGAAATGGAGGCCTGCAGAATGTAGAAACTTGCTCAAAGTCACACACTTAGTCTTGGATTTGGAATTAGAACCCAGGCTTCCTGTCGTCCACAGCTCTGGGTGCCTCCTGTCCCTTCTTCCTGCTAGCGACAGGAGCCTCACTCCTTTCAGGATTTTGGATACTGAATCTGGTTAGTGGGCTGAAAAAAGAGTGTGGCGAGACAGGGTAAAGTTTATTGGGGGCATAACAAGGCTGAGAAAGAGAAAAAAAGAGTTATATTTTCTCTAAAGACCTAAAAATAGCCCTGGGAACCTAGAGAATTCAGACATTATTGGATATTAAGTTACTATGGAATTTGTATTATATCTTTTTAAAATTAAACATATTTAGCCTTATTTTGGTGTCTACCCCTAAAGATTGAGAGAGAACCAAATGAAAACATTGATCAGTTAAAAACACTACTCCTGGAATGTCTAAGGAATGTTCACTCACCTTCCCCATTTACTGTGTATGTAAAAAGGGAAATTAAAATGTTAGAAAATGTCTAGAAAAAAAGGGAAATTTAAATATCTTAGAAATCTGTATGATAATTGATAATGGCAGAGGGCAAGTCTCTTGTAAACCAATCTTACCCTCATTATTTATAAGCATTTAATAATAATGAGTTAATACTGCAGTGGAAGATAGAGGGGTTTATGAACTTACTTGATTTTCTTAAGATCCCAGCTTCCCAATCCCTTAAGTCTTATATATGCGGTAAGCCCCTGAACTTTCCCAGAAGCTTAGAATGAAGGACAAAACCGTTCTTGGTCCTGAGAAAATAGTGGTTGAATTTCTTCTAAACTCAAGTGTTTGTTAGTCCACCCAAAGCATTATGTGGAATTAGATAGAGCAGGCTATATATGCATTAGGACTGGGGAACTGTTTGATTAAGGTGATTTCTGCCTTGTGACCTTGGAGGAATTAAGGTACGACTTTTCTTTTGGGCACTTCTTTGGGCCCTGTTGAAACATACCCAGTTGAGCAAGACAGCTGCCTAAGGTGGAACACAAAATGTGTGGGGGCCGAGGTGGGGTGGGGGTGGGAAGGCTTAGGTCAGAAAGGGAAGCTTTCTTCCATGCTGCCCTCTCCATGACTCCAGGGCAAGGCACATCCTGGTGGACAGACACGTCCCTCCGTCCCTCCGTTCCTTAGAACGGTGGAGAGGCTTAGGTCTAGGAAGTGTTCTGGCAATAGCCCTATCATTACACCCCGGGAGGAGCTCTTGGCTTAATAATGCTTGTTTCAATGCACAAGCAGGCACGTAGCAACACTTGCTGAAGGATAGCATTTCATGGAAAAATAACATCACATCCCAACAAATCAATGTTAAAGCCCTTTTTTTCCTGTAAGTCCTTACTATATTAATTGCATGTTTTGGTATATTCCCTTATACATTTATAAGAACATAGGCATTTTCTTTTTTTCTATTGTGAAAGTAATTCAAAATGTCTCATTAATTAAAGTCATTCTCTGTCCTCAAATATTAATACCATCTTCTCATGTGGTACACAGAACATTTTAAATTTGATGGAGATGCATCCCCCAAGTTCCCCTTCAAGGAAGGGTTTGTTGTGTCAGCTGTTAACCCCTTTTCAGGGACTGTCTCAGCTACAGAGTCATCTAGCCCAAGGACATGCTCTTCAAGGGGTGGCCCATATCCAGTGCCTGATGGAGGCCGGGGTATAAAGGTCTGGCTGTCTTAGCCCAATGGAGGACATAACCAACACTCCTTGCTCCAGAGCTGACCACTGGGTGGCTGAAGTGTGCCACCTCTACTTCCTTTTCTACTTAAGCTCATGTCCCCACATTGCCTGCCAAGCTGCTGATCCCTAATAAATATCCTGCACAACAAACTCCATCTTAGCATCTGACTCTTGAGAACTGAACCTGCGACAGTACCTTTTACATATTTATTGGCCTGTAATAGGAAAAAAGTGCATTACTTTTGGATCTAAGCCATCTAGTCTCATTGTGTGGTCCATAATATTAAAGGGTTTGAATCAATGTTTCTGTTTCCTTAAATGCATAGTTTAAAAATATGTGCCAGTGCCTACTATGTGCCAGCTAAAATGCTAAATGCTGAAGACATCGAGATGAAAAAGTCATAGCCTTGCTTCTAACATGGGCACAGGCTAGACAGGGTGAAAGATGCCTATAATAAGTGCACTGATGACATACAGAGATAATCCACAAAGAGATAATCTGGCGTGCTTGGTTTTAAAGCGGCCGTTTTAACATAAAGGGATATGACTTAATAACATTAGCATTCATACAGCACTTGCACAGATAGTATCTCATTCAGTTCTTAAAATATCTTTATGGGCTAAGTTAACTACTACAAAAGCTTCTCAGATAAGAAACTGGAGCTCATCTTCTGACCTCAAAGTCTATACTTTCTGTGCTATTCCCAAAACCTTCTTTTTCTTTTTTTCTAAAGCATGTGGGCAGAAGGAAAGACCACCAAGCCATCTTGTGATGGTGTCTGTCGGTTCCCATCAGCAAACTATGATCCCGGAATGCAAGGAGCTTGTTGACATAAAGCATACAGAGCCTTGACCTGATAGAACCTTATAGAATAAACTATTCTGACATGAATTTCTGGAGAAAATAAACACATTCCAAATTATATATGAAATGAAAGCCATGCTTGTTGAGTTTAAAACTCTATCAAATTTGTCTGTAATCTTTTGAATACCTGCAATGTCCTAGTGTTATAACATGTACAATGTGAGTGTTTCAGGTAAAAATTGTTGAGAGTTGAACATGGGTCACTAGAAGCAGTTTGATTTGTGTGGCATGTCATCATCATCATTGTCACTATCATCATCATTATTAAACTTGATTGATTAATAGCATATAAAGAAGCAGACATTGCATTTAGCACTTTCTCAGCTTTACCTCATTTAATCCTCCCAAAAGCCCTCGAGGTTAATATTAGCCCTACTTTACAGATAGTATGAATAAGTGCTTAAGGTTCCTAATCACTTCAGCTTTTTTTTCTTTTTGTATCCCAGAGTTTTTCTTCATTATCTTCAAAATGATCACCAAAACTAACATTGCCATCTCATCACAAATTGTAGACAAAGTATGTGTGCATGCATATGTGTTCTGGAAATAAATTTAAAGAGGTAAGTTGTCTCCTTGTAAGAGCTGACGTCCTAAACCCTGCTTGTGTTTTTAAATACCTAAATTTTTAGTATTATGTTCTCTTCGATCTTTGGTCCACTCTAGCAGTGTATTTTTTCCCGTAATCCTAACATATCCAATTATTTCCCCTTTTGCATAGGGACACTCTCCTTCTCTTTCCCTTTTTGGTTTCCACAACTCTGTTTGCAATTCATGACTCTTTAGGTAGCCATTGTTGGAAGAAGCCACAAGCAACCATAGCACTAACAGAATCACTGGTTTGAAAGGGAACATGGAGGACATGTACCCAGACTCTCATTTTACAGAGGTTTTTGATTCTCTGTATCCTGAATTCCCAGCTAGTGCTCACTCCACTGGCCAATGCTAAGTTCTTGATTCTTCTTGCATGACACTTTCCCATGGAAAACACTATGTGATTTTTTACTTTGTTGTTGAAACCAACATATTATGAATTTCTTTGACTCTTCGTCCACTTTTATCTGTCATTTCATAGTGCTTATCATTGTATGATAAGAACATGAACTCTGGGACCAGACTGCCTGAGGTCACAGGCCCCTGCTCTACTATTTCTCAGCCAGGTGACTGAGCAAATTACTTAGCCTCTGTGCACCTTGGATTCCACATCTGCCAGGTAGGGATGAGGATAATATGTATATACTTCATGGCACTGTCTTGAGGATTAGATAAGTTAATACATGATGCGTAGAGAACTAGAACCATATGTGGCACCTGATAAGCACTCATGAGTAGGACTACCATTCATTCCCATTATGCATTCTTAGTTTGAATGTGTAACTTCTCAAATATAGCTTTGGTTAAGTTGGACGTTTTTCTTATGCCAATTTTTTTCCTCAGCAAAAATTATGCATTTTTGAGATTTCTTGTTATATTACTCTACAATAAAAAGTTTTCATTTTTTAAGCTACTAAATTGATAGAAAATAATTAGAGCTGGTTGTTAATTTACAGCTTAATTTTTAGCTTGTGCATTCTGCCTTCAAATTACATTTATACTAGTAGCACAAAACGCCAATGAGATCATTTTATGTGTTACCTACATGCCTGAGTCAGGCTTAGATTGAAACAAAACAAGCAATGAAATGGGCAAGTTTCTCAATACTTTTTCTGGGAAATTCTTTTACTTTTAAATAAATATTCAGCTTTCTCTTTCTCCTATAATCCAATTATTTTCAAAAATACTATTCACCCTTAACTATTTCTCTAAACAGTGAGAATTAATGACCCTATTCTGAAGTATGTTTTGATAGTGGTCTGATGGAAGAACTTCATGAAGGTAAACCTTTTGGTCAATTTTAAATTTAAGAACACCAGAGAGTCGGGGACTATATTTTCCACCACAAGGAAGGGAGGATTACAGTAAATAGTGCAAGTTAATACATCTAAAGCACTGATTCCTTACATTAATTTCTATCTTCCCAAAATAGTACAACTATTGATTAGCACAATTTATACACTTTTTAAAAACAGCACAATTATTGATTAGAACAGTTTAATAGATCTTGTTTGTCTCTTACAGTAATTTCCATTTTTCCAAAATAGCAGTCATTCATCCATAACCAGAAACCTTTGTAGCAATTCTTAGATTTGTTTGTTGGTTTTTTTTTTATTATGAACTAAAGTCCATACTTTACTCACCTTATGTCCTTTTCCTTTCTTTTTTTTTTTACAATGTTATTTTTACTTTAGTTTGTCAAGATACACTGTAGTTGATTTTCGTGCCCCTTTACCAATTCCTCCTTTCTGCCCCCCTTTCTCCCCCTCGTCCTGTCAACATCATATCTGTTCACTTGTCTTAACAAGTTCAAGAAATTGTTGTGATTGTTGTCTTCTTCCCCGTCCCCCCACCCCCCATTGCAATTCTTAGATTGAAATTGGATAATTACAATTCTATATTACCTAAGTCAGTGCGGCCTAAAAAGAAATGTAATATGAGCTACATATATGATTTTTATCATTTTAAATTTTCCAGTAGCCATAGGAGGGTACTTAAAAAGTTTGAGAAAAAATAGAAATAATGGATGATATAAATCTTTCCATGAACCTTTTGAAGTATACTTGTATTAAAAAAATACAAAGAAACAATTAAAATTAATGCTAACATATTTTACTTAATTGGATATAACTCAAATATTAACATTTCAACATGTAATCAATACGAAAAGATACTAATGAGCCATTTTACATTCTGGTTTTTTTAATATGAAGTCTTCGAAGTCCAGTGTGTATTTTACATTCACAGAGCATATCAAATCTCTAATCTTCTTGAGATTTCATGGATGTACTGAAATCACTGGGGAAAAAGGGCAGATATGGCAGACAAGTCTAAGAACAAGAGAAAAGAGAATGGGCCTGCAGATTATGGGTGAACCAGCTTAGCCCGTTGGAAACAATAGTTACGTGGACATTTCAGAGACTTTATTGCTAACGTGGTTCTGCCCAGAAATCCCCTCAGAGACAGGAAACCTGAATGCACCCCTGGCTCTGCCTCTAACTTACTGCGTGATCCCGAGCAAAACACCTAGGCTTTCTGCTTCTCAGTTTCTTAGACCAGATCTCTTCCTACATCGTGAATATTTTTTCTACATACACACACACACACACACACACACGCACGCGTGCGCGCGCGCACACACACACACACACACACACACACACACTTCCCTTCTAACACTTACCTGTTCTCAAGGCAAAGGGGCTTTTTAAAAAAAAGCTGTTCTTATTTTATTTTTACCAGTAAGAAACCTTAAATTTTTTGCTTATTAGATTTCTCCATTTTCCCTTTTCTTCTTTTCAAGTGTTTGCATGGGTGATGTTTTATGTACGTGATTAAAAATGAGAGTTATATAGTAATATCATTAACATATTGCTTTGACCAATCTGAGAACATAGTTAATTTTATTATTACACAGGGTAGAATTGCTGATAATACATCATTCACTTCGAGAGTCAAAAAAGTGGAATGTGGCATATTTTATGAAAACTGTGTTAGATTTCTCCTTTTCTTTTCCTTTCACTCTCCCCTGCCTCCTTTTTTAACAAAGGCCCCAAGCAGTGTAGGATGGGAAGGGATTGGGGGGGTCGCTCAGTGGTGGGTGGTCAGCCAGCCCTTTGCTTTTGTGCATTGAAGCCCTGGAAATATGCCAGGGGTCTCTGAGGAAAAAAGAAAGAGAGATGCAAGCTTTTAGGCAGAATGCTCATCCATAATTAAGTCGTTTAGTTGCAGGGCCGTCAAAGGAAAGCTTCAAATACCCTGTTAGCAAAAGCCACCTGTGCTGAGAGCAGAAGCAAAGGACAGCAGGGGCCAGTGGCAGATACTCAGGAAGCAGTGGGCAGAGAAGACGTTTTGAAAGACAAAGGCAAGGCCCTGGGCTATGCGTCAGAGGTACCTGGCAAGCGTTTGTTGTGTCTGAGACTCAGGCTTGTGCTCAGGAGCAAAGGCCTTCAGTCTTCGTGCACTGCATTGCCTCAAACAGGAGGGTCTGGTTTTCAGTTAAGAGGCCAGTGACATCACTCATAGAATCTTTACTCTGCATTAAGTATGGAGCTAGACATGATGGGCCCACTCATCAATGTGGTTGTTAACCGCACTTTACAGTCATGGGAACCAACGGTTAGAGAGGATGCACAGTTTGCCCTGAGTCTCACGGCCAGTACGGAGTAGGGGCAAACTTTGACCATAGATCTCCCTGTCTACTGAGCTTAGGAATCCTTTTCTTTTTGCTCCACCCACCCTCCCTCCCCGCACCTACCTAGATGTGACCCTCAGGCAAGGCACTGTCCCACTGGATGGCTGCAGCAGAGGACCTGGGTCGGGATCAAAGGCCAATTCATTCTAAAAACCACCTACCACACAAGTCTTTTATAAGACCAGCCCCTATTTCTAAAAGGTCCTTGGTAGCCCTCCAGCTTCTAGAGACTCTGGGGACTCCAGCTAACCACTGGGGTTCCTGTAAACTTCCCAAGGAAATTTTAAGTCAGACTTTCCTTGTCCTTAAATTTAAAGGATTTGGGTGAAACTTGGCTGGGCTTAAGAACTCCACAGCACAGACCTGCCTGGATTATTTTATTTTGCTCCATGGGGCAATATGAAATAGAGGTAAGGGACCAGGCCATCTACATCACTTTCCCAAACCCAGGGCCACAATGATGTCAGAACAGGAGGGGTCCCTAGACAGACTCCAATTAAACAAACTTGTTTTATGAATGAGAAGCTCAGAGAGGTTAAAGTCACAAACTTAGCACACAGCAAAGGACCGGATGCCCAATCTCTTAGGCCCAAGCTAATGGCTGTTGGATATCTGTCCCATCCTTCCCCCACACCTTTCTCTTCCCCATGCCCATGGCCAAGTTCAGACTAGGCCCACTGGCAGAGTGAATTTCCTGAGCTGAAATAACAGGGCACCTACACAAGAAAGCAGGCCAACCCAGCTTCTGAAACACATGGCCTACTGTTTTATCTCTTTCAAATAGGGAAGCACTGCAGACAATATGCACCTCCCCAGGAATATAACCATCACAGATGCACAGCACAGTGGCCTACCGCTTCATTCCAGGTAGGCAAAACTTCTCGGAGTATCAGTCCCCCAAAGAATTATATCATCAGAACAAACAGCATATTGAACAGCATGAATAATGGCAAGACATTTGGTATGTAGCCTTTAGATGGTGCTAATGGTCCGTTATAACACAGAGTCTGCACGAATTCTTTATACTAAGAATCAAGGAAGTGGATAAGACCTCAAGAGACTAGCTATATTTCAAACCTGTGCCAGGCCAGGGGAACACATCCACAAACAGATTTGGAGGCATCCTGATAAAAATAAATTTCTGGGGCTTTGGTTGTCACAGCAAGATTTTGGCAATGCCAAATGTACCAGACTCTTCTAGGCAGGTCTCATGCAATTCACGCCATCAGTCAATACTTTGAACATGATTGCACATCCTCTGGATTCAGAGTTATCTTGTGTCTTTGTGAATTGACTGGAGCTCGTGGCGATCTTGGTTCATAATGTGCAATTGTGTTGCAAGATTGTTGGATGGAGCCACTCATTTTGTGAGACAGTTTTCTTCAGGAAAGCCTCATTCATTCACTTGAGAAAGACCTGGTTGAAACCTAGCATCATTCATTTTTTTTTTCTGGCTCTGAAAAGAGGGAGCAGGAAAGAACACATCACACCATAGCAAACCTTTCTATAGCAGGCTTTTATGTCTTATTTCTTCTCTTTTCCACACATTGTGAGTTCCTGAGGCTCTATTAAGCTCGTAGTCCTGCCAAACGAGACAATACTTTGCTATCCAGCTTCTCTTTGCCAATGTAGCTGGTGACAGGCTGTGTCATAGTCACACTGAGAAGTCCTGGACATTGTTGTGTAACCCTAACCCTAACTCTTCTATGCAAGAAGGAAAATAACTCCTTGTCCATTCACATGGACGGCTCTGCACATGTGGGAGTTGACATAGGTCCCTGAAGTCAGATGTTACACTTAGCATATATACATGGTGCTTGAGGGGATGTGTGTTTGTGTGTGTAAATGAGTGTCAGCCCTGAATTAGAGGAGGAGAATTAGGGAGCAGGAAGGGGGCAAAGGTCAGGAGGAGGGACGTGAAGTTCCCATTCAGATCATCCAGTGAGAAAAAAGTTTGGTATATCATGGTACCATTATTCTAAAGTCTGAAATTCCATTACAGTGGAAAAAAGACATAATTTGTTCAGAAATATTATGCCAGGGGCGTAATCCAAAGGGATGGAAATCTTTAGGAGCTAGATTTCAATGTAATTTTAGCAAGAACTTTTTTTTCTTTACAGTTTTTAAAAATTAAGAAAAAATTTCTAACTTACAGAAGAGTTGCAAGAAAAGTGCAAAAGATTCCTCAATTGTTACTATTTTGCCACATTTGCTTTCTATCTCTCTCGGTATATATTTCTAAACCATTTGAGAGTAAGTGGCATTATAATATTCCTTTATTCCTAAATATTTCATCATGCAGTTCTTAAGAATACATACATTCTATTACATAACCAGGGTAAAATTATACACTCCATACTCAAATTTCAGCAATTATCTCAATAATGCCCTTTATAGCAATATTTTATCCTCTGATCCAGGATCCACTAGGATATGTTACTGGTGATGTTAATAAGTATGAACTTTTTAAGATTTAGGATTCCCCAAAATGAAAGAGGCTATATCAAAGATCAAATTTCAGCTTGGCAAATATATCAAATAGGGGATACCAGCTTGGGGTGTGTGGCAGACTAAATGACCTGTTTAAATAAATAACCTAAATAACCAAAACCCTTATGGTTAGAGGTTTTTGTGTCCTGGGTAGGACATTTTGCCTGCCCCAAAGTCACGAAGATATCCTCCTGTATCTTCTTTTGGAAGCTTTAAAGTTCTAGGCTTTACATTTAGGTTTATGACCCATCCTGAATAAATTTTTGTGAATGGCATAAAGTAGGGGTTGAGGTTTGCTTTTTCCTTTCCAATTACTCCATTTCATTTTGTTTAAAACATTGGAGTCCTGCTAATCTTCAGGTATCTTTTATAGATGAAGAGATTGGTATGTATACAGCACATTTTCTTTATCCAGTCATCCATTGATGACCACTGAGATTGTGTCCATATCTCAGCTATTGTGAATAGAGCAGCAATAAACATGGCAGTGTAGATATCTCTTTGATATGCTGATTTCATTACTTTGGATATATCCCCAGTAGTGGGATTGCTGGATCCTGTGGTAGTTCTATTTTTGGTTTTTTTTTTTGAGAATCTCCATACTGTTTTCCACAATGGCTATACTAATTTACATTCCTACCAAATGGTGTGTGAGGGTTCCCTTTTCTCTGTGTCCTCGCCAACACTTGTGATCATTTACAAAGGCAGACTCACAAATCTTACAGGAAAACCCTCCTTACCACTCTTGCAAATCTAATAAATTTAGTAGATTGAATTGTCTGAAGCATTTTAAGAATCTTTAAAAAAGAAGAGAAGCCTGCTTGGGGCAGAACAAGACTTCAACACTTGGCAGCATACTTGTAAAAACACAATGTACCCAAAGTATTCCAATACCTTCCTTGTGTTACTTAGTTAAGCAAGGGGAAGACATTCACCATCTGTTTAGCTGATCTTTTTTAAACAAGGAAATGACTGTCATAAAGGAAGAAGTCTTTACTCCCAGATCCCTAGAATCAGAGTCACGGCGGGCCATGCAGGCCACATGGGGAAGCACCAGGGTTTGTCAGGAGACAGAAGGAGCAGAGGAAAGTATGGGCCAGAGCCTTTATTGTGGTTTTCATGGGAAGGAATGGTGAGGCATGGTAGACAAACTGAGCAGGCTTCAGATTGGATAGTTTGAGCAAACTTGACAGGCTCTGGGTTACAGGGTTGTCCAATACTTGGCCCTGGGGTGATTTAGGGCAGGGAGATAGTGTCCCAAACAGCAGGAGCCTGCAAAAGGAGATGGGCAGTGTTATGAATTTGAGATTGGTTGGTTTGCAGCAAGTTGTTTGCTATCTCTAGGAATTAGCTAATCCTGGGAATGGCAGTCCCTCTCTGGGTCTGCAAGACCCCAAGATGTCAAAGCATCATAAATTGCAAAATTAAAAAACAAACCATGATTAATACACCCTGGGAACCCTACCCAAGATGATGCAGTCAACTATTGAGAAGGACTCCTGTTTTGTGCAGCTTTTGTTTACCATGTTACCTGTCATCTGGGACTTAACCAAGCACAGAAATTTCTGGTTCTAAAAATATAATATGACATAGTTATTCTGACCTGAGACGATCCATCTATTACATTAGTTGGGCCCCTTTCCAGGCCCTCTGATTTTAATTCCCATTTATATAATGACTGGTAATGTCCCACATCAGGGACTGTTACATTATATATGAATGGAATTTTGAACCCCATTCTCTGGTCTCATTTGTGTCCTTTGTCTTTTTCTCTTTCTAATTCTCATATGCCTCCTGAATCACTACACTGTTATTGCTTTATTCACTTATTCATGCAACAAATAATTATTGAGGGTCTGCTATGTGCTGTGCCAGGCACTGTTCTAGGTGCTAGGAATACACCAGAGAACAAAACAGACACAAATTCCTGCTCCTGTGGAGCTTTTATTCTAATAGGGAGACAGATGACAAACAATGCATATAATAGATAAGTTAATTGCTTCTTACATTAGAAGGCAGTAGGTGTTATGGAAAGAAGAAAAAATAGGGCAGGAGGATTGGGAATGCTGGTGCTGGTGGGGCTTGAGAGCAATCTTAAATAGGGTGGACAGGAGAGGCCTCATGAAGAGGGGAGAATTGGAACACAGGCTTGATGTTTACTAATGGAATGACATGATCATATCTGAAGATCAAGGCCATGGCTCTATTGGCTACATCTGTCATCCTCCATAATAGGAGAGGGAGTAATACAGGGAGAAGAGACATGTGACTTTTGGGTGAGGTAAGGTGTTTAGATGCTGAAGGCGGTGCTAAGGTGCCCTGTTTGTGAGTCTCTTTGCACATTCTACAGGCGGTGGGGTGCTAGGCCCTTAGGAGCACTGCCCTGGGCTGACTGCAAAAGATGGAGGTC
This sequence comes from Galeopterus variegatus, assembly GCF_000696425.1. NCBI lineage: Eukaryota > Metazoa > Chordata > Mammalia > Dermoptera > Cynocephalidae > Galeopterus > Galeopterus variegatus. The sequence continues at coordinate 545,273 of NW_007726718.1, forward strand.
AGACACAGACACAGGCATGGCAGTCTGCAGCCCATAAGTGGTAGTGGAAGCCATGAGAGTGAACAAACTTTATAAGGGGACCCTGGGAACACTCACATTTCAGGGGCAGGTAGAAAAGGGGGAGCTGAAGAAGACATCCTGGAGGTTTCAGTCAGAGATCCTGAAGCAGGACCAGGAAAGACAGAAGCCAAGGAAGTGGAGGTTGGAGAGGATCCAGAGGGTGGTCAGCATTGCATCACCCAGCCAAGGATTGTGTGAAGATTGGGGGGTTCAGGTGGCACAGCGAGGGAGTCCCTGGTGACATGGCAGAGGGGAATGAAGGCTGCCAATGGAATTAAGTTTGCTAATAAGCTGACCTTTAGATAAGGAGATCATCCTGGATTATCTGGGTGGGCCCAGTGTAATCACAAGGGTCTTTAAAAGTGGAAGAGGGAGGCAAGAGAGTCAGAGTCTAAGAAGGACATATGATGATGGAAGCAAGGTCAGAGTGATGTGATATGAAGATTCAATTCCATTTGCTAACTTTGAAGATGGAGGAAGGGGCCACGAGCCAAGGAATGTTAGTTGGTGGTCTCTAAGAGCTGGAAAGGCAAGCAAATGCATTCTCCCCTAGTGCCTCCAAAAGAAATGCAGCCCCACCAACACCTTGATTTTACTTTCTTTAAAAAAATTTTAAAACATTTAATTGACAAATAAGGACTGAATATGTTCAAGGCATGCAACATGATGATTTGATATACATATACATTGTATAATGCCTACCACCATCAAATGAATGAACACATCCGCACCCACGCTGTATATTAGTTCCCCAGAATCAATAACTTCATTTTAGCTTAGTGAGACCCATTTTAGACTTCTGACCTTCAGAACTGTAGAGCTACTGCGTTGTTTTTTTTTCTCCAAATTCCCGCACGGATGGAGGAAGGGTCTTGAGTGGCAAGGACCTTTGGACTCATACCTATTGTTCTCTACTACCCTCAACTTCCTTTTAAACAGCATTTATTGTCTTACATCAGTTTGAACGGTCAAGAAAGCTCTCTTCTGACCCTTCAGAGTAATTACCCCCAGGAGGCAGGAAATTGACCTTCGCTTTGTTGTTTTATGATATATTTACATGCTTTCAGGATTGCTTTCCAGTACCTAAATCTTGCCTTTGGAATCTTTAAAATGTATTTTCATAAATTACTTCTACTTTTCTCCTTGTAGCCATTTCTATTAAAACCTATTTTTATCATTTTAAAAGTAAATTGTTCTCAATAACTAGAGAGGTTTATAGCTGTAATTTTTATCTGGAAACTTTTCTGAGAAAATCCAACCATGGCAATATGAATTTCTCTTTTCCATGACCAATTATTCAACCAATTTAGTACATTTAGACTTTTTTTTCCCCCTTTTTGTTATGTTCTGCTTCTGGAATGTTGCATTGAGGATCAGAATACTAAGATGTTAAATACCTGCCATCTGCTTCCAGTGTATAATTTAATAGGATAGCAGTAATGATTTGGAAATATAGGAGTTTTGATTTCATTGTGTGGTGTTTGATTACACCCTACCTCCATGTGACACTGAGTAATCAGTGATAACGAAATTGTGCTTGTTAATGTCTAGTATGTGGATGATGCCTTGAATGTGGTATAAGCAATCAAAGGGGTATAGTTCCTCTCTCCTGTGAATAACACAAGGTCACACTTGCTGATGGTTCTGTGGTTCATATGTGTTATCATGGACATCATCTTACTTGATTTTTATAAAAACCTGTGGCATAGGAAGGTGAGTTTTATTATCATTATTTATCAATTTCATTTTACCAAAATGGATTCTGGGACGATAATGGAGCAAACAGCAGCACAGCTTTTAAATCTTCTCACAAAAAATACAGAGCAACTAAGATACTAAAACTAGAAACATCTCCAACAAAACCAAGTGACAAGATATCCCCACAATCACTCAAAGATAAGCAGATTTAGGACAAAGCATCAATAGAGACAAAGCTGGTATAGAATCAGCCACTGTGCAGGGGGAAGTAGAAGAAAAAAATGGGAATTTTTGATGATCCGAAGAAACAGATAATGTAAAGATTACCCATAGATTTCTTCAAAAGAATGAATCCCCCCTCAGCTGAGAAAGCTCAGAGCACCAATCTGAGAACAACAAAACTGGAAGGGACAATGTTAAGGTAGGACCTAGCTGGAGTTATGTGGGTCCTACGAACTCTCAAAGCTAACCAACTGAAGTGCCCTTCGGAGATGAGCCCCACACTGAAGAGAATGGTTTCCTTAGAGGTGAAGGAAAGAGAAAGCCCAAATAAAAGAAGAGGAGAGTAAGAGAGCCAGGAGAGTTCATAAAGGAATTCAAGAAAACCTTCCTGAAATAAAATGAAGAAAACCTGAAAAGTCATCTGAGATAATCCACCTGAACGGCCTGCATCAAGACATATTTTAACCCTGAGGTTTTGGTAATGGGCCATAATAATCAACCACATTGTATATTGACAAAATAAAGTTAAATTAAAAAAAAAGACATATTTGAATAAAACTATGGGGTTTTAAAGTAACATTTAAAAAATCCTTTGGGTGTCCAGTCAAGGAGACCATGTCATTGATAAAGGGAATAAGTTAGATGGACATTAGCCGGTTTGAGAGTAGCACACTATGCCCAAGGACAATGGAGTTAGCATATTTATGATACAAAAGAAAAGAAAATGTGAGCCAAGGTCTTATAAGTGCACAAGCTGACCTTTCAATATAGAAGCTATAAGAAAACTGTTGGGAATCTACAAGAACTCTTGAAATATTCCCATGAGATCTTTCTGAGAAATCTACTAGACAATAAGCTTCAGAAAACCAATAAACGTTCCAAGACTAAAACGATGGTAATAAGGGAGAAGGTATAGTTCTTAATGCTTATCTCTGACAATGTAAATATAGTATGCAAAAAATGGAATGGAAAGGAAAGGGTCCATAGAAAGTAGGACATATACATGTATGTGTGTGTGTGTGTATATATATAAATTGGGATCAAAGCATATTACTTGCTGATTGCCATATACATGTATGTGTGTGTGTGTGTATATATATAAATTGGGATCAAAGCATATTACTTCATAATTATATGCCAAGGGAGATAAGAGGGGGAGAAAGTGTTTATGAGCTAATTTCAATATTGCTCATAGTAGACTATAAAAAAAAAGAAGGAACTGAAGGTTTCTATAAAGGCATTATGGGTAACTGTATTAGTTTTCTGTTTCTTCTGTGACAAATTATCACAAACTTAGTAGCTTAAACAATACAAATTCATTATGTTATAGTTCTGGAGGTCGAAAGTCTAAAATGGGTCTCACTAGGCTAAAATCAAGGTGTTGGTGGGGCTGCATGTCTTTTGCAGATGCTAGGGGAGAATCCATTTCCTTGCCTTTCCAGCTTTTAGACACCACCAAAATTCCTTGGCTCGTGGTCCCTTCCTCCATCTTCAAAGCTAGCAAATGGGAGTCGAGTCCTCACATCACATCTCTCTGACCTTGCTTTCATCATCATATGTCCTTTCCAGACTCTGACTCTCTTGCCTCCCTCTTCCACCTTTAAAGAACTTTGTGATTACATTGGGGCCTCCCAGGTAACCCAGGATGATCTCCTCATCGTAAGGTCAGCATATTGGTAACCTTAGTTCCATCTGCAACCTTTTTTGCCTTTGCCACGTAACATAACATATTCCCAGGTTCCAGGAATTAGGACATGGACATCCTTGGGGGAGGGGGCATTTTTTTGCCTATCACAGTAATGATTAGATTTTAACAAAAACATAAAATTTCTTAAATGACAAAATATATCCTCCCCCAAAGAAAGAGAGCAAATTAGTAGAGGATTTAAGAGGAAACTGAGGCTCAGAGGTAGATAAGCTAATAATTGATAGACCAAGGGTTCAAACCTAGAACATCTGATTCCACATCCCATGATCTTTTTATTGCTTCACATGGTAACATCCAAAGACTCATCACTTAAGAAGTGGAATTACGACTGTCAGTCTAATTCTTATAAATAAGGAGTATCTAAAGATGGAGATATGATTATGGTCAGGATTGTGCTCCTAAAGAATGCCAAAAACTAATTGAGGAAGGTAGAGGCACTCAGGAAAAGTCAAAGACTACTATCTTCATATATATAATTGGGATTTTCATGGGAATGAATTGGATCATTTTTAAAAAGTTTTTTTAGAAGACAAAAAACACAAAAAGTGTATTTAAATTAGAACTACAGGAACTTCAGATCTTCATTAAGAAGAAATTCTTTTCTTTCAAGGGAAAGAAACACTGGAAGAGGCCTCCAGTAGAAAAGACAGGGACTCCGTGCTGGAGAACCTTGAGAAAGAAACAGAATAGCAATTTGAGAAAGGTTGAGGCAATTCCCCAGCCTTGAAGTGAGGGCCAGGCCAGATGGAACTCTCCTAATGCTAATAAGAGATGGCAAGATTCTAAGTATAGGGTCAGAAATGTGTCATGTGTCATAGTACAAATTCAAACCGCCCTTTTTGCTGACAACCACTGGGTACAATGGAAAACTAGTTAGACCAAAATGCAAAGGAAAGCTTAGGTGTCAAACATTTGGAAAGTTAATGCTGCTTGCTTTGAAGAGATTATACAATATGATGGAAGAGACACCTGCATGACTCCTCCAGTTGTGGAGGAAGCAGTTGGAGTTGTCAGAGCATGTCTTGGGTTTCAGTCCCAATTTTGCCACTTACTAGTTGAGTGGCCTTAGCCAATTCACTGAACATCTCTGTGCCTCAGTTCTGTCATTTGTAAAATGGGACCATTTGGGTCTCTTTTCATTCTCAGATTATCTTACTTGGTCACTTACTACATATAAAATGCATAGGGTGGCAATCTCCCCAGGGCCATTTCACATGATCCTAGAAAGGAGAAGAACCATTCTGAGATTTTGTGTGTTCTAGCTTTGATCAGCAGAGATGCCACCTAGGACCAGTGCAGGGAGCCTGACTGAATATGCCTGGCTACTGTGGCTCTAGCGTATATTGCCTCAGTGTATACTTGTATTGCTGAAGATTGTTTATATAAGTGAATCATGGTTGGCTAGGAACTAAAAGATTGCAAATGGCCACACATTTTTCTCCCTATCATCAAGATGTGTAGTCTATTGCTGTACCCTTTGAATTTGGGTTGGCTTACAATTTGCCTTGACTAATGGGGAGTTAGCAAACAGGATGCAAGCAAAAGCTTGAAAAGTGCTCGCCACTTCAGCTGAGGCCATTCTAGACCAGCCAGCCCAGAGCCAAGTTTCTGACCCTAGACTAGGGGTTGGCAACTAGAGTTTTCTGGACAGCTGCCCGTTTTTGTAAATAAAGTTTTATTGAAAAATGATCATGCTCGGGCCGGCCCGGTGGCGCACTGCGCTAGTGCGCCGCTTGGGAAGCGCGGAGGCGCTCCCGCCGAGGGTTCGGATGCCACATACAGACCGGTTCCCGCTCACTGGCTGAG
>NW_007726718.1:551339-583004 GCF_000696425.1 Galeopterus variegatus
AAGACAAAAAAAAAAAAAAAAAGAAAAATGATCATGCTCATTTATTTACTACTGTCTATGGATCCTTAAGTGCTGCACTGGCAGAGTTGAGTAGTTGCAACAGAGACTTTATGGCCTACAAAGCCTAAAATGTTTACTATTGGCCCTTAACAAAAAACATTTGCTGACCTTTGACCTAGACACATGAGCAAGCCCAGCTAAGACCAGCAGAAGAACCTCCCAGCTGATCCCAGACCAAATTTCCAATACACAGGATTATAAGCTAAAAAAATGATTGTTTTCAGCAATTTAATTTTGGAGAAGTTTGTTGTGTAGCAAAAGCTAACTGGTGTAGTTACACAAAGGCTTCTCAGAGAAGCTACTCCATGTAGCTGAAGGAAGCTTCAGAAGAAGTCAGATGAAGGTAGCAAGACAGCCAGCACAATATTTTTGCCTTTAGCCTTTGACAATGTTTTGGAAGAGGGAATTGATTTCTTTTCATAATATTCCTGCACACATTTATGAACTGAATAAAGAATAGTCTGTCAAAGGAGTTTTACACCCAGCTCCACAGCTATCAATCTGTCAACATCGATCAATCCATCCCCCTCTTGTACGCTGGTAGAAATTTTAGACAGATTAAAACACTGGATGGCGTATCCTTAAGAGATAGCAGAGAATTTGCAAATAAAGACCCTCGGATATTAAATCCTGATGAAATTTTTGTTAAAATCAGTGAGACTCTGCTTTTCTTGATAACTAAGAATATTGACATAGTGTCCTTAAGTTGCCTCATTCTCCCATCAGAATGCATTTAGCCTATAACTAAATAAAGGCTATTTGGTGGTTTTTAAGTCTGTCAAAAAAAAAAAAAATCCCCTGTGTGGGAAGAAAAAGGAAGATATTTCTTTTTTTTAAAAAAAGATGACCGGTAAGGGGATCTTAACCCTTGACTTGGTGTTGTCAGCACCATGCTCAGCCAGTGAGCGAACCGGCCATCCCTATATGGGATCCGAACCTGGGGCCTTGGTGTTATCAACACCACACTCTCTCGAGTGAGCCACGGGCCGGCCCGGAAGATATTTCCTTTAACTCTTAAAGAGCAAATGCATTATTTCTATTTTCTGCAGTTAAAACTATCCTCCCCCATCCCATAATTCCAGGCCCCCAAACGCTGAAAATTAAATTGCCTTTTGGAGAGAAGACCACTACACCATGTCTGCCTGCAGGTCGCTTATTTTAATCATTCTTTGTGTCTGTTTGGAAAAATTTATGTAATCATATGGACTACCTGTGCCCAGAAGTCCTCAAATAATTAAATATTTAGGATTGATCGATTGATTTCTTTAACCAACATTTATCAAGATTTATGTGAGAAAATAAAGAATTGTGATAACCTCCATTGTGCAAAGAAACTAAAAGTCAAGAATTACATAAAGCCCTCCCATGGATTATCACTAAATCTAAGTTTGGTGCAAAGAATTTCCTGGCACCCAGAACTTGCCCAAACTTTATCTTCACTCTCTCATGAGAATTCTAAAAGTTACAATTGCAAAGATGTTATACTATCAATTTTTATGACCTAGATTTTTACAGACACTTTTGCTGTGAAAATACATGATTCATATGATCATCACAACACTTTGCTCTTTAATTAAACTGAAGATTAAATTTACTTTTCTTCTTCTGCTAGGTACCACCTTGTTCAGTTTCTGATAAATTATGAACAAGTGTTTTGTTGTTCTAATGAACTCAGGGTATTTGAAGTCACTAGGTGATATTTCATATACTGGTTTTTCAGCTGCAATTTTAATTTAAATGCTCTCCAAGAAAAAGCCAGAAATATAACATCTTAGCCTTAAGAGACTTATTCAGAAGCCTTTTTTTTCTGCCTGAAAAAAAAAAGCCCTTCATAATAATAAATTTGTCATGAAGGGCTTATATAACCAGTCGCTGAAGAATTACCATGGAGGTACACATTGTGCCTAAGTTAGAAAGAAATTATTTGATGACAAAGTAAGAATTCTAATTTAAAATTAAAAAATCATCTTCAACACCCCACAAATCCACCTTGTTTCTGCAGGCCCCTGTTATTTCTTGCTAGAATATTGGTAAATAGGAAATAATAGGTATAATATTATACATATAATTGTAATGTATATATTTATAATGTGTCCATTAAAATACATTTTAAAAAATTATTTTTCACAGTTCTGAAGGCTGGGAAATCCAAAAGCATGGTGCCAGAATCTGGCAAGGGTCGTCCCTTGGCAGAAGGTTGGAAGGTGGAAGTGAGTGCACAAAACAAAGAGAATAAGGCCAAACTCGTCCTTTTTAAAATCAGGAACACACTCTGATAACTAACCCCCTTCTGCAATAATCCATACAGGAGGGCAGAGCCCTCATGACCTAATCATCTCTTAACAATCCCACCTCTCAACACTGTCACGATGGCAATTAAATTTCAACATGAGTTTTGGCAGAGACATGCAAATTATAGCAGAGATGTTGAGGACCACGAGGAAGGAACTCTAGTTCCTTAAAAGTAGATTACTGCCTGGACATTTTATCACTAATGAGGTTTTATCAGCAGCTCCAGAAGATCATGAAAACACTAACAACATTAACAATAATGATGATTCCTAGACCAGAAAAGTTGGGGTTCTTCATAATTTATCTGCAAGACTACCCAGGGGATCCCAAGTGTGAGATTTTTATTTAATTTTAGTATTTTATTGGCAGCTGGCCAGAACAGGGATCCAAACCCTCGACCTTGGTCTTACCAGAGATCTATTTTAAAATGGATCTCATGAGAGATCTTATAACAAAATTGAACTCCATCTTGAGATTTGGCATTTTTTAAAGTGTTAATTTCTTTTCTGATTATAAAAATAATACATAGTCATTGTTGAAAAACTGAAAAATACAGGGAAATATGAGAAAAAATACAGTAGTCTATATTTCTTCTTCCAGTGAAAATAATAACGTATTTGTGAATATCATATTAGTCATTATTTCCATGAAATATTAACATGATTGAGTACTTACTATATTTTTGATTTTGTTTCTGCTTTCTAAAATTAACAACTATATTTTGTCTCTAAATTCATTGTAAATATTATTAATGGTGTCATACCATCTCATTATTTAGATACATTATTTAATCAATATTAGATGTTTTCACTTTTTTTTACAATTTGAACTTATGTACAAATAAATGTTTGGATTTAAAATTATTATTGCTTAGGATATGTTCCCAGAAGTAGAGTTACAAAATCAGAAGATAGAAACACTTTTAAGGCTGCTTGTAAACATTGCCAAATTTCTTTCACAAAGGGAATTCTTACTGTTATTTCCACTGGCAATGTAAATAAGCACTCATTTTATTCCCCCTATCTTGCCAACTTTGGGCTTTATCTTTTCTTAATCTTCTTTAGTTTAATAGGTAAAAATAGACTTTCATTGCTACTTTCAGTTTGTGGTTGTTTGACTATTGCCATGTTCAGTAGCTTATCACGAGTTTATTTAATAATTGATTTTACAAATTTGAGGAGTATGTACCTGCAACATAGGCTCATTTATATTTCAGTGTGATATTTATTTTTGTATAAATTTCCATGTCTCTTTAATTTATAAAAAGTTATTAACACTTTGTTTATAACGTTTGTTGAAATGTTTTCTCACCTTTTCTCATTTATTTTATTAATAGTTTTTGACATGTAGATTTTTTATTTCTATCAGTCAGATTTGTCTATTCTTCTGTATTTTCTAATACCTTTTAATTTAAACTTAGAAACTCTGTGCATGGAGGGATTAAATAAATATTCATATTTTTTTTTGTATTTGCTCATTTGATTTACAGTTAATCTTTATTCCAACTGAAATTTATTTCAAGTATTGTGTGTGGTAAAGATATAAATTGATTTTGTTACCAAGTAGCTAAAGAATTTTCCAGCTCGTTTTACTGGCTAATTCCTCCTTTTGGCCACAGATTTATGGTGCCACCTTTTTGATACATTACATGACTCTCTTTCAGTGATATGGAGATTTATTGATCTGTCAAAGAATACTTGCATCAGTTAAAAAAAACTTTCAGTTATTAAACTTTTATGATATATACCAAAATATGTTTAGTTTGAATTTCAGTTTCCATTCAAAATGGAATAATAGGGACCTGAAACCATTTTTAATGAAAAAAAAAAATGTGAAAGCATGGTTTTCAAACATTGGACATCAGGCGGTGCATCCCTGAGAGAGGGTAAACAAATGAGGTGTGAGCCCTGCGACTATTCCAGTTTGCTGTTCAGAGGGAATTTCCTGGCAGTAGTGCAGGGAGGGGGAATCCAGATGAATACTGGTTGTCTCCCTCAGTTGAGTTTTCAGGACAGAGTACTGAAGAAGAGAGTGTCCAAAGAGGGTTTTCCTGAGATCTGCAAAGCGCCTCCTTGAGTTTTCAGCTGAGAGCTGATCCATGCATGTGTCAGGGAGCTACCAGAGGCTGAGCAGAAAGAATAACCCAAGAATATCAGAAAGAGAAATCTTCAGAATTCATGCAAGGTCAGGAATAGTTTGTAATCCCACTAACCAGAAAGGAAAACACTCAGAATTCACAGGGTATTGGATAATCACAGGTGTATTGACGGAGTTATGAGGCTCAATTAGATCTACTCAAAGGCAACTCAGATCTCATCTAAACAAAGCTTAAAACAAAGCCTCAAAGTAATCAAACTGTTTCCAAGTAACTTAACTACATCCTAGAACAAAGCTTGAGAATTTTTTTAGGAACACAAAAATATTCAATCACCAACAAAATAAAATTCACAATGTTTAGCAACCAGTCAGAAATTATCAGGTATGATAGCGCAGTTGGTTAGAGCATGGTGTTACAACACCAGTGTCAAAGGTTTGGATCCCCATACAGGCCAGCTGCCAAACAAAACAAAACAAAACAAAATTATCAGGCATGCAATATGCAGGGAATTGTGACCCAAAATGAGGAGAAAAATCAACCCATCAAAACATATCCACAAATGACAGAGAAGATGGAATTAGTAGACATTAAGAAAGTTATAGTTAGATTCCATATATTTTGGAAGGTAGAAGATGATTAAGCATATTAAGTAGAGACAGAAGAAATAGAAAAGACTCAAATGGAATGTCAGAGATAAAAAATGCCATATTTGAGAGGAAAAATACTCTGGATGGGATTAACAGCACATGGACTTTGCAGAAGAAAAGACTGGTGAACTTGAAAGCATAGCAGCATAGCAATAGTAACTATTCCAAATGAAGTAGAATGAGAAAAAATACTAAGATATGTAAGTAGAGCATCAGTGAAATGTGGGACAATATCAAGTGACATAATATATGTATAGCTGGGATCTTTAAAAGAGAAGAGAGAGGAGACAGAAAAAAGAATTATAAAAAGTTTCTAAAGTACAGTTTTGATGAAAACTATAAACTCATAAATCCAAGAAACTCAATTAATTTCAAACATAAGAAACATCAAAAAAAAAAAAAAACCCACACAGACTTACAACATAATAAAATTGCTTAAGACCAGTGATTTTTTTCTCATTTTTCTTATTATCAACTGTTTCTTTTTTTAAATTTTTTTTCTTTAAAAAGATCAACAAAATTTGCAAACCTTTATCTAGATTGACCAAGAAAGAAAGAGAGAAGACCAAAATGACTGAATGAGAAAAAAACAGGGTTGTTATTACATTGTTGTTATGTTTTTTTTGTGGTGGTAAGATCTAGTTTCTTTCTCTTTCTTGTTTGCATTTTTGTGCTACCAGTGGGTTTTGTTCTTTCTTGTGTATTTGTGGTAGTGATTGTCATTTTGGGGATTCCAGATGTAGGACTCCCTTGAGGATTTCTTGTAGGGCTAGTCATGTGGTGGTGAACTCCCAGTTTTTGTTTGTCCAGAAAATACACTATTTATCCCTCATTTCTGAAGGATAGCCTTGCTGGGTATAGTATTCTTGGCTGGCAGTTTTTTTCTTTTAGTATTTTGAATATGTCATCCCATGTTCTTCTGGTGTGTAGAGTTTCTGTTGAGAAGTCTGCTGTTATTCTGATAGACTCTCCCTTATCGGTGACTTGACACTTTTCTCTTGCTTCTTTTAAGATTCTCTCTTTGTCTTTGAGCTTTGTCAGTTTGTCTATAATGTGTCTCATATTTTTGGGTTGAATCTGTTTGGGGATCTTTGAGCCTCCTGGATCTGAAGGTCTGTGTTTCTCCCTATACCTGGGAAGTTTTCCATTATTATTCCATTGAATAGGTTTTCCATGCCTTTTCTTTTCTCCTCGCATGATTTGAATGCTTGTGGGCTTAAGGTTGTCTGCTAGCTCTCAGATTTTCTTCATTTTTAAAAATCATTTTTCCTTTATTTTTGTCCACCTGAGTTATTTCAAAAAGACTATTTTCAAGATCAGAAATTCTTTCTTCTGCTTCTAGCCTGCTGCTTAAGCTGTCTGTATTTTCTATTTAATTGAGGAAATCTTTCAGTTCCATGAGTTCTGCTACATTCTTTTTAAGGTATTAATCTCTTGTAAATTTCCTCCTTCATATCCTGGATGTTTTTCTCTCATTTCATTATGTTGTCTAACTGAGTCTTCTCCTATCGCATTGAGTTTCCTTACGATTGTTGCTCAGAATTCCTTTTCAGTCATTTCAAGGGTTTCCTGCTATATAGGGTTCAATATTTGAGAATTACTGTATTCTTTTGGTGGTGTCATACTTTCTTAGGTTTTCATATTCCTAGTATCTTTATGTTGATGCCTAGTCATCTGGTAGAACAGTTGCTTCTTCCATTACTCTGGAGTGGGCTTCAAGAAGAGAGATATCCTATTCTTTTTCTGGTCTCTGCTGGTGACTCTCCTTGTGTCAATGTAGTTGAGTGTCTGGTGGGCCACCTGCATGGTGGCTGTGGCTACTGCTGTGGCATCAAGCTACTTTTGCAGCAGCCGTGGCTGTGGTGGGCCACTCATGTGGAAGTGGTGTGTTTGGCATGCTCCTTGCCTGCTTCCAGGTAGAGGGAGCTGCCCTCAGCTCCTGTGTACGACCATGGACATGCTTTGCCCAACTGTTCTTTTTTTAATTGCTCAAGTAATAAATAGAAATTGTATAAAAGTCTAAAAATTTAAATAAGCAGAAAACAAAATGAATTATAATTTTTACTAGCTAGGCTAGTTCTACAAGAAAGATAGTGCTTTTGTACAGTTTTTATTAAGACCTTGCATTAAATACAATTTATTTTTCAATTAATTTCCTTAGAACTTTTAGGAAAATATTATGCAGTCCTCAGTGATGATAATTTCCACATTTTTAATTAAAATGTTACTTTTCTGTAATTTATAAGCATTCTATTATGGAATCTATGCTGACTAGGACAAAAGCAGATTTCTCAACCCCCCTTTATCAATCTAAAAAATTTAGGAATATGTTCTTTCTCTGCTCTTTGGTGAACATCACAGAGGGAAATTCCTATCATGCACATATAGTCTTTTTCAAAATTTTGACTCTTTTTTTCTCTGATTTCTTCCTCTACTTTCTCTTTATACTTTTGATTTGTCACTTCTTTATCTTTGTATTAATCTTCTGCTGCTGGTGTAACAAATTACTATAAACTTAGCGGCTTAAACCAACACAAATTTATTCTCTTACAGTTCTGGATGTCTGAAGTTCAAAATCATCTAATTCAGGGATGGGCAAGAGTTAGGGTATGGTGCATCTTGGGGCAAAATTCCTTTCCATCTGCAAACCTGTGAAACCAGACAACTTATCTGCTTACCAAAGAAAATGGTGGGACAGAGATAGGATAGACATTTCCATTCCAAAGGAGGATAAAAGAGGTTATAGGTCCCAAGTAAGTCTGAAACTCAGTAGAGCAAACTCCATTAGATTTGAAGGCCTGAGAATAATTCTTTAAGGCTCGATGCTCTGTACTCTTGGCCCACCAGGACAGCCCTGCCCACTGAGTCCTGGGTGGCACCACTGACCCCTTGGTTCTAGGTTATAGTCCCATCCTGTTGGCCCTGAGAGGTGGCCCTGCCCTCTTGAACTGAGGAAGTCTCATCTGCTCAGGCCTTTGCCCTCAGAGTCATTCTTCTTTCATTTCATCCTATCTGTCCCTTTCAGTCCAGGCTGGCAGTGTTTCTGCTGGTATAAAATTCTCAAAAAACCTTTTCTATTTTCTAGACAAGAGGGTCCTCTACAGGTATTTCCCAGATAACTGCATCTCTATTCCTGACATCTGCTGAGATTGATCGAATACGTGAGTCACACACCTAATCTGTTTAGCAAAGTGTTGTCCATCCACACCCTCAGTTTCCAGAGCCTATTTGAATAGGCTGAGAATATTTTGAATCATCAAGTCCTGTTTCCCTTTTGCTTAACAGTTCATTCTTCAATTTATCTCTTTCCTCTCACATTTAACTATAAGCAGTAAGGAAAAAACAGGCTCTACTTTTCACAATCTGCTTGAAAATTTCCTCACCTAAATATCCAAGTTCATTGTGTATAACTTTTACCTTCCATCCAACTGAGGAACAAATTTTAGTTAAGTTTCTGCCACTTTATAACAAGAATTTCTTTTCCTCCAGTGTCCAGCAACACGCCCCTCATTTCCATCTGAGACCTCACCAGAAGCACCTTTAACATTCATATTTCTAGCAGAATTCTGTCTATGACAAGAAATGTATTCTCTAAGATGATAGAAGCTTTCTTTACAGCTGTCCTACAATGTATTTGATATAATCCTATATATCCAAACTATTATCATTTCAACATGCAACCAATATAAAAAGTTATTGATGAGAAAATTTGTATTCTTTTTTTTTGTCTTCAAAATCTGGTGTGTGGGCTGGCCTGTGGCTCACTCGGGAGAGTGTGGTGCTGATAACACCAAGGCCATGGGTTCGGATTCCGTATAGGGATGGGCGGTTAGCTCACAGGGTGAGCATGGTGCTGACAATATCAAGTCAAGGGTTAAGATCCCTTTATCGGTCATCTTTTTAAAAAAAAAAATCTGGTGTGTATTTTACACTTACAGTACATCTCAATTTGGACTGGCCACATTTCAAGTGTTCAATAGTCACGTGTGATGAGTGGCTACAGTATTGGACAGAGAAGATCTAAGGGATGAGGATACATTCTCAACCAGATCTTAAAACTCAGAAACCACAGTGCACAATATGAATATTTTGAGTATATTTTAGGGCAAACGGTATCATAAATAAAGTTAATAAATGAAATTCTAAATAAATAAATATGTGTAATACAGAGGGCAAACAGAGTGTCAATATCTGTTACAAGGAGCTCCTACATTTGGACGAAAAGAGTAGCCAAACCCCATAAATAAACAATGGACAGAAAAGCAAATACGAAGACCCAGCAAATACATGAAAAGATGCAAACTGAATTAACAATAAGATTTCACTTTATACCTATCAAATTGGCAAAAGTTAAAAAGATCAAAAACTATTTCTGGAAGGAATTGAAAGGAAGAGATTCTCTCATGCATTGCTCTTCACAATATAAAAGATTAAAGTCACTTTGAAAAGCAATCTGGCAATGTCTCTTAAATTAACAAATGCATATGTCCTTTAACTGGGTGGCCCAGTCTTTAAAATCTCTTCCTTAAAAATAAATCACCAGTGTATAATGATATTTGTACAAGGATGCTTATTATGATGTGTTTCATAAAGGTAAAACACTGGAAACAAATTGAATCAGAAGGGGAATGGTTGAATACATTATGTTCATCAACTACAGACTATTATCCATCCATTAAAAAGAAGATACCACTTGATTTGGAAAGATTTTTATAAGAATGTTAAGGACAAAGAAGATGCAAAAATGAGTGTTCATAGTTTATGAAATAAACTAGGATAAACCCTCATATGTATGTATGTGCATATATAATTGCATGGTAAGAAATATGGAAGGATACACATTAGGTAGTCAACATGGCATGCACGCCCACACGTGTGTATGTCTGTGTGTATGTGAGTGCTGGAGGGGTGATTGTGGATTAGAGTAGAGCAACGAGGTGAATGGAGGAGCCAAGCAAAAAAATGGAAAACAGAACAAAAAGTTTACATTGTTAAAATATACATGTATATGAAGACATATCTGAATTCACATAAAACTTAAAAAATATATATTTTAAAATAATTTTATAAATAACAAACTCTTGTACGTTTCATATTCATACTTAAGCCACCTTTGGAATTTAAAGTTGACACTTATGGATGTCTTTTGTTTTGAGAGACTTCAACTAAATAAAGGAAGCATTGTTTTACTCTAGGAAGGATTTCAGGATCATGTAGTTCATAATTTTTGATCTTATTGCCAAGAAAATATCAGAACCTCAGTCTATGAAATCCATCCTTTGTTTTATGCTCACATACACACATGCCTTTTCCATTGCCTTGTCTCAGACATAGACATCTGGCCAACTTACTTAAAAAAAATGTTTGTTATTGTTGAGATCAGAATTAGATATTCTGCAGTTGTTACTGAAGCAACTGGAAGATAACATAATGAAATTTGTCTTACATAATATTTTTCATTGCTTTGGATGGTTTGGGTCTGAGCGATTATCTTGAAAAGCAAATAAACAAACTCTGTTTTCTCCCTAGAGTTTAAATAACACCTGTTTTTTTCTGAGAGTTGGATCAAGCTCTGTCATATGCTATTTACTGTGAAGAGGTCCTAGATATGAAGCGCCTTGGGCACCAGCGTAGTTCAGGGTGACTTAAAGGGCAAAGCCCTGGCGGAATGAAAGGCAGGTTCTTGAATCAACAGGATGGCTCAGTGGCATAGGAAAAATACAGGAGGTATTTAAGTCTGAAGCACGCAGGGACAATGTACGTAGCTATTGTTCTTTATACCTAAAAATGAAATGAGCAAACAAACAAAATCGGAAGTCTTCATTAGGCAAATTGAGATTCTCTGGGGTGGTTAAAGAAATGGACAGCCTAATTTGCCATTATTTTCATATGGAAATGAGAGGAGAATGTGGTTAAGAAAGACACAAATATAATTCAGGCGCATTATTTTATCTAACAACCCTGGAAACCTGTTGCTTTTTTTTTTCTTCCTATTTTTTTATTTAAAATTTTTACTTATTATTAGCATATTCATTCTTACAAATTGTGATATTTCTTTATGTGCTTTGCCTGACCTATAACTTCCCAAGGCCCCTCCTTCCCTCCCCTTCATCTCTAGCATCCTTAGGTTTGTTCTCTCCTTCTGAAAGTTCAACGTATTGTTGTGGTCTTTTCTTTCTTTCTTTCCTTCATTCCTTCCTTCTTTCCTCCTTCCCTCCACCCCCCTTCCTTCTTTCCTAGCAGCCAGTTATGAGTAAGAACATGTGGTGCTTCTGTTTCTTTGTCTGGCTTATTTCACTTAACATAACTTTCTCCAGACTCATCCATGTTGGTCCAAATAGCAGAATTTCATTCTTTTTTTATGGCTGAGTAGTACTGCATTGTGTATATATACCACATTTTCTTTATCCAGTCATCTGTCGATGGACACTTAGTTTGGTTCCATATTTTGGCTACTATAAATAGAGCTGTGATGAACACGGGAGGGCAGGTATCCCTTCGACATGATGATTTCCATTCCTCTGGACGTATACCCATCAGTGAGATTACTGGATCCTATGGTAGCTCTAGCTGCAGTTGTTTGAGAAACCTTCATACTGTTTTCCATGATGGCTGTGCTAGTTTACAGTCCCACCAACAGTGTAGAAGAGTTCCCCTTTCCCTGCAGCCCTGTCAGCATTTGTTATTCTCTGTCTTTTTAATAATGGCCAGTCTAACTGGGGTGAGATGATATCTCAATGTGGTTTTGATTTGCATTTCTCTTATGACTAGTGATGCTGAGCATTTTTTCATGTACCTGTTGGCCATTTGTATGTCTTTCTTTGAAAAATGTCTATTCATCCCCTTGCCCATTTTTTAATTGGATTATTTGTTTTTCTACTGTATAATTGTTTGAGTTCTTTGTATATTCTCGATATTAATCCCTTGTCAAATGTATAGTTTGCAATATTTTCGCCCATTCTGAAGGTTGTCTTTCTGCTCTGTTGATTGTTTCCTTTGCTGTGTGGAAGCTTTTTAATTTAATATAATTAGTAATTTTATTTAATTTTATGGTTTCAGGTCTTATATTTTAGTCTTTAATCCATTTTGAGTTGATTTGGGTATATGCTGAGAGGTGCAGGTCCAGTTTCATTTTTCTGCATATGGCTGCCCAATTTTCCCAGCACTATTTATTGAAGAGGCAGTCTTTTCCCCAATGTATGCTCTTGGTGCCTTTGTGAAAGATCAGTTGGTTGTAAGTATGTTGGTTGATTCTCAGGTTTTCTATTCTGTTCCATTGATCCTACTGTCTGTTTTTATGCCAGTACCATGCTATTTTGGTCACAAAAGCTTTGTAATATAATTTGAAGTCAGGTAGTGTTGTGCCTCTGGCTTTATTTTTTTTTTTGCTCAGGATTGCTTTGGCTATTCAGGGTCTTTTGTTGTTCCATATGAATATTTGGATTGCTTTTTCTATTTCTGCGAAGAATGTCATTGGTATTTTGAAGGGCATTGCATTGAATCTGTAGATTGTTTTGGGTAGAAGGGACATTTTCATAATGTTAATTCTTCCCATCCAAGATCATGGTATGTCTTTCCACATTTTTGTGTCCTGTTTAACTTCTTTCAGTAGTGTTTTGTAGTTCTCATGGTAGAGATCTTTCACCTCCTTGGTTAAATTGATACCTAGGCATTTTATTTTTTTGGAAACTATTGTAAATGGGTTTGCTTTCTCAATTTCATTTTCTGCTAGTTTGTTATTGGGGTATTAAAAAGCTATTGATTTGAGGGTGTTGATTTTCTATCTTTCAACATTACTGAAATTGTTAATCAGCTGTAAGAGCTTTTTGGTAGAATCTATAGGTTTTTCTATGTATAAGATCATGTCATCAGCACAGATGAGGACAATTTGACCTCATCCTTTCCAATCTTGATGCCCTTTATTTCTTTCTCTTTCTGATTGTTCTGGCTAGTACTTCCAATACTATGTGAAATAGGAGTGATGAGAGTGGGCATCCTTGTCTTGTTCCTGTTCTTAAGAGAAAATCTTTCAGCTTTTCCCCATTCAGGATGATATTGGTGATTGGTTTGTCATAAATGGCTTTTATTGTATTGAGATAATTTCCTTCTGTACCTAATTTGCTGAGAGTCTTAATCATGAAAGGATATTGAAGTGTGTTGAATGCCTTTTCTTCATCAATTGAGATAATCATATGGTTTTTGTCCTTGGTTTTGTTGATGTGGTGTATCACATTTATTGACTTGCATATGTTGAACCAAACTTGCATCCCTGGGATGAATTCCACTTGATCATGGTGTATAACTTTTTCGGAGTGTTTCTGTTATCTGCTTGTTAGAATTTTGTTGAGAACTTTTGCATCTATGTCCTTCAAGGATATTGGCCTCTAGTTTTCTTTTTTGTTGTATGTTTATCTGGTTTTGGTATCAGGATGATCCTGGCCTCATCAAATGAATTTGGGAGAATGGCTTCTTTTTCAATTTTTTGGAATAGTTTGAGGAGATGTGGTATTAATTCTTCTTAAAGGTTTGACAGAATTCAGCTGAAAGGCCATCTGCTGTTGGGCTTTTCTGTGTTGGAAGATTTCTAATTACTGCTTCAATCTCATTGCTTGTTATTGGTCTGTTCAGGTTTTCTATTTCTTCTTGGTTCAGACTTGGTAGCTTGTATGTGTCCAAAAATTTATCCATTTCCTCCAGGTTTTCATATTTGTTGGTATAAAATTGTTTATAATAATCTCTAATGATTCATTGTATTTCTGTGGTATTGGTTGTAATGTCTTCCTTTTCAGTACTGATTTTTGTTATTTCAATCTTCTCTCTTGTTTTTTTTTTGTTAACCTAGCTAATGGTTTATCTATTTTATTTATCTTCTCAAAAAACCAACTTTTTGTTTCGTTGATCTTTTGTATTGTTTTTTGGGTCTCTATTTCATTTAGTTCTGTCCTGATCTTACTTATTTCTTTCCATCTACTACTTTTGGGATTGGATTGTTGTTGTTTTTCTAGTTCTTTGAGGCATAGTGTTAGGTCATTTATTTGAAATTTTTCCATTCTTTTGATGTAAACATTTATTGCAATAAACTTCCCTCTGTAAAACTGCTTTTACAGTATCCCACAGGTTTTGGTATGATGTATCTTTATTTTCATTAGTTTCAAGAAATTTTTGGATTCCATGTTTAATTTCTTCTTGGACCTATAGGTCGTTCAGGAGTCTGTTGTTCAGTTTCCATGCACTTGAGTAGTTTCCAGAATTTTGCTTGTTATTGATTTCTAGGTTTAACCCACTGTGGTCTGAAAAGATACTTGGGGTGATTTCAATTTTTTAAAATTTGCTAAGACTTGATTTTTGACCTAGTATGTGGTCTGTCTTGTAGAATGTTCCATGTGCTGATGAGAAGAATGTGTAATCTGTAGGTGTTGGATGAAATGTTCTGTAGATGTCTGCCAGGTCTAATTGGTCTAAGGTGTTGTTTAAATCCTGTGTTGCTTTGTTGATTTGTTGCCTGAAAGATCTGTGTAGTGGTGAAAGAGGGGTGTTCAGGTCACTCACTATTATTGTATTTGGGTCTATCTCTTTTTTTAGATCTAAGAGTGCTTGCTTTACATATCTAGGAGCTCCAGTGTTGGGTGCATACATATTTATGATTGCTATGTCCTCTAACTGGATACATCACTTTATCATTATATAATGGCCTTCTTTATCTCTTTTTATGGTTTTTGATTTGAAGTCTATTTTATCCAGTATAAGAATAGCTAGCCATTCTCATCTGAGGTTTTCATTTGCATGGTATATCTTTTGCCATCCCTTCACTTTTAGCCTGTGTTTGTCTTTATAGGTGAGGTGAGTCTCTTGAAGACAACAGATAGTTGGGTCTAGCTTTTAATCCAATCAGTCTGTGTCTTTTGAATGTTGAGTTTAATCCATTTACATTTAGGGTTGTTATTGATAAGTATTGCTTTACTCCTGTCATTATATTGCTTTTTGTTTATATGTCTTGAACATCATTTATCCCTTTCTTCACCTTTTGTTTTTATCTTCAATGCTAGTTGTATTTTTCAGGTGACTTGATTTAGCTTTTCTCTTTCTTGTTTGCATTTTGGTTTTAATGGGGGGTTTTGCTCTTTCTTGTGAATCCATGATATTGATCATTATTTTTCAGATTCTGGATGCAGGACTCCATTGAGTATTTCTTGCAGGGCTGGTCATGTGGTAGTGAACTCCCATAATTTCTGCTTGTCAGGGAAATACACTATTTCTCCCTCATTTCTGAATAACTGTGCTGGATATAGGATTCTGGCTGGAAATTTTTTTTCTTTTAGTCTTTATATCATCCCATATTCTTCTGGGCTGTAAATTTCAGTTCAGAAGTCTGCTGTTAATCTGATGGGGGCTCCCTTCTAGGTGATTTGGTGCTTTTCTCTTGCTGCTTTTAGAATTCTCTCTTTGTCTTTGAGTTTTGCCAGTTTGACTATCACATGTCTCAGAGAGGATCTTTTTGGATTGAATCTGTTTGGGGATCTTTGGGCTTCTGAATCTGAAGGTCTGCATCCCCTGCTACACCTGGGAAGTTTTATCTTATTACTTCCTTGAATAAGTTCTCAATGCATTTTCCTTTTGCCTCCCTTTCTGGAATACCCATCATTCAGATGTTTGTGTGCTTGAGGTTGTCTGCTAGCTCTCTTAAATTTTCTTCATTCTTTTAAATCCTTTTTTCCTTTATCTTGTCTGCCTGGGTTATTTCAAAAAGACCGTCTTTGAGTTCTGAGATTCTTTCTTCTGCTTGCTCTAGACTGCTGCTCAAGCTTTCTGTTCTGTCTTTTATTTCATTTAGAGAATCCTTCATTTCCAGGAGTTCTGTTACATTCTTTTTAAAATTATTAATCTCTTTGCAAATTTCCTCCTTCATATCCCAGATATTTTTTCTTGTTTCACTGTGTTCTCTAGTTAATTCTTCTCTTATTTCTTGGAGTTTTCTTAAAATCAGTGCTCGGAATTTCTTTTCAGACATCTGAAGGGTTTCTTGCTCTATGGGGTTTGGGACTTAAAAATTACCATATTCCTTTGGTGGTGTCATATCTTCTTGTTTATTTGTAGTTCTAGTAATTTTACTCTGATGTTTGGTCGTCTGGTAGAACACTTAATTCTTCTATCACTCTGGAGTGGGTTATGAGGGGGAAGACTTCCTCCTCTGTTTGTAGGTTCTGCTGATGACTCTTTTACTGATGCAGTTGAGTGTGTAGTGGGCTGCCTTGGCTCCTTCCTGTTCAGTTAGTATGTGGGTCCTGCATGCTCCCACGTGGGCAGCTCAGGCAGTGGTTTGTTGGGGCCTGTGAGCCTGTGGGCAGGCCTTGCATCAATCCCTGGGGGATGGTATAGTATGGTTCGGGTCCTGCATGCACTCACCTGGATGGCCCAAATGGTGGTTCCACCTGTTGCTTTTTGAAACTAACGTATAATATTTGAATTTCAGCAGCAAGAGTTTCATAGAAGGTTAAGTTCAAGCTTTATTGCTTATGTCTCTACATCCTGAATTCTGAATGCACTGCATTGGAAAACTTGCCTGCAGAATCAAAATATGTGGGACTTTACAACCCAGAATATTAATTTGTTAATTTATTTATTTGTATCTAAGATAAAACTTCAGTGTGTCTGGATAGTATGCATAGATACATTGTGGAACTATCTACACCTGCTTCCTTCTGGGACATTTAGGTTTATTTATGTCAACCAAGCACACTGAGGGTCAGAAAGAAGATGTATTCTCAAGAGCCCAAAGAGTACTTTTCACCTAAAATATATAGTCAAACACTATGCCTTGAATTATTTGAACCCTTACTCAAAGTACCCCACATTTTGGGCATTGTGAGTAGCCTGCCTTTTCTTTTGTTTATATAATTCTATAGTATTCTTTTTATTGTTACTAGACCATTGCAAACAGTAGGTGTTAAGTAAATTTTAGTTGGATTAATGAATTTGTATTTAAAACTCTCCCTTTTAATGATTCCAATTATATGACATTCTGGAAAAGGCAAAACTATGGAGTCAGCAAAAAGATCAATGGTTGCCAGGGTTTAGGAAAGAAGGAGGGATGAATAGGCAGAGCACAGAAGGTTTTTAGGGCAGCAAAACTATTTTGAATGACACTGTAATGGTGGATACTTTTCATTATACATTTGTCCAAACCCATAGAGTGTACAGCACCAAGAGCGAATCTTAATATAAACTACAGACTTTGTGTGATGATGTATCAAGGTAGGTTCATCAGTTGTAACAAAGGTATCACTCTGGTGGTGAATGTCAATAGGAGGGATATTGGAAATCTCTCTGCCTTCTGCTCAATTTTTTTGTGATCCTAAAACTGCTCTAAAAAAATTAAAATCTTAAAAATTCCTCCCCCTTTTGGGTATCCAGTGGTGTGACTGTGCCTGCCTTGGTTCAAACCCCTTCCACACCTTTTCTGGATGACTAAATCCATGGTCTTTTGACAGTCAAGGGTCCCCCAATTGCACTAAATTGCTGCAGTCTGCATGATCAGTCTGCAGTACAAATTCTATCTCCAGGTTAAAATTATTCAGCTTAACTATTATTAAATATTCAAATTATTCCCTTAATTTTACATTTATTGTTATATTTATTATTACTAAACATTAAAATTCTTTCTTTGGGAGGAAGCTCCTTCCCACCTGCATCCTGCCTCCCACGCCACTCCCAGCTGAATGCCCCGCTTGGCCCTGCCATGCCGGTGGACCTCAGCTAGTGGTCCAGGCCCTTGAGCCTGCAGGAAGTGGAGGAGCGGCTGCAGCACCCACTGCAAGTCACCTACAGTGGGGTGGTGGTGGACGAGCTGGGCAAAGTGATGACACCCACCCAGGTTAAGAACAGACCTACTAGCATTGAGTGGGATGGTCTTGATCCGGGTAAGCTCTACACCTTGGTCCTGACAGACCCAGATGCTCCCAGCAGGAAGGATCCCAAAAACAGGGAATGGCACCTTTTTCTGGTGGTCAACATGAAGGGCAACGACATCAGCAGTGGCACCGTCCTTTCCGAGTACGTGGGCTCTGGGCCTCCCAAGGGCACAGTCCTCCACTGCTATGTCTGGCTGGTTTATGAGCAGGACAGGCCGCTGAAGTGCAACAACCCTATTCTCAGCAACTGATCTGGAGACCACTGTGGCAAATTCAAGGTGGCGTCCTTCCGTTAAAAAGTATGAGCTGGGACCCCCGGTGGCTGGCTCTTGTTACCAGGCTGAATGGGATGACCATGTGCCCAAACTGTATGAGCAACTGTCTGGGAAGTAAGGGAAAGCTTGGAGACATAAACTGTCCCAGAGGCCTGAGCAGTGTTCTCAAGTTCAGCATTGCATGTAGATTTCTCTTCTCTCGTGACCCCATTCACATAGTGGCTTAGGGTGACTTTTCCTGCTGCTTGTCCTTCAAAATTCTAGATAGTCACACACCCCAGTTTATGTTTTGGTCAGATTTGAACTCCATTTTGGGGGATATTTTGGTACTGTGATGGGGCCATCAAGTTGTTAATATGAGTGTAAGAATAGCAACCCAGAATTTAAAGAAGAAAAAATCCAGGTAAAAAGACCAGCTTTATAGTAAAAGAGCAAAGCATCAAAGAATATTTAAGTGAGGTCTAAAAAAAAAGGGATTCATTCCCTCTGCCTTTGTGTTCCTGAGTCCAGAGTTGTACACGATGTCATCTTCTGAGACATGTTTTCACAGTGCTGTCTCTCACCAAGACAACCAGAGGCTGGCGTTGCAGCTAAACTCCAACATGGTACATTTCAGATGGTGTAATAGATGTCATTATACTATTCTGGCTCCTTTAAAGAACAATATTGGAAAAAGCATTAGGGAGATTGGCTTTGCTGTTGCTGAGGCATGATCATCTAGACAGGCAGCATTGCTAGGTGACAGAATCCTTACGTCTGTGCCTGTTGAATTGATCACTCTTCATCGATATAAGAAAAGCTGGTCTGGAGTTGCTGAATGTCATGTTAATTCTGCTGTTTGCTTATAGTTGAATAAAAATCAAAAGATTGAATGTACACAAAAAATAAGTAAATAAATAACAATAAAATTTTTTCCTTAATTTTCAAGATACATTTAAAAGTCTTCACCCTTGACATGCAAAACACAACATGATTATGATTTTATTTCTCTCCCCACCTTACCTTCCATCACACCCCTCATGTTCCCTTCCTACTGGGGATACTGAGACATCAAGGACGTCGTGTTGAGCCACTATACCCTTCTCATGTGATGTCGAGTCTTTCTCAAATGCTCTTTATTCGTCTCATAAACACCTACTTCCTTTTTGTCTGTAACATCTTCCAGGACATAATTTTTAAGTAACAGATACCATTTAGAGATAGGTTAAAGAGAGGAAAAAAACTTTTTTAGAAGGGTCCAGAAAGAGTCTGAAAACAGGAGCTAAAAAACCTACTAAAGCTTCTAGGAGTCCAGGTAGTTCACCACTTCTCATTTTGTAACTACTCTACTTCCTCTTTGCCAATTACTCTTTCTGTTTTTTTGGTCACCTTGGAGCATGAAATATAATCTCTAAATCCAAGTTTCTCTGCTGTAAAGTGGGATAAGAATAGTAATTAACTCAAAGTAATATTGTAAAACTTAAAAGAAATGATGCTTGTAAAGGGCCTAGCACATTCCTTGGCACACAATAAATATTAGTTATTATATTATTAGGCAAATAGATCATTTGAATACTAAGGTTCTAGATACATTCTAATCAATTCCATTTCACATAAGAATTCAATGCTGAATTAAGCAGTCCACAGAAGTCTGTTGAGAAATTCATTTCGCTAGATACCGTGGGAACAAAATATAAAACTAAATGAATGCATTTTGGAGTTGTAATAACATTCCCATTTTCCAAAAGGGAAGAAAGGTGGGTTCTGGAAACCAGAGAAGAATGTGCTTGATGGAATTTCTCAGCAAAATCCTAAAGCAGATAGCAGAGGGATGGTTTGGGACACACACACAAGGAAGTTGTGATCATTGAGTGGTGGAATGAGTTCACCAACGAACAAAATAAACTTTGTTTCCTTTGTTGTTAGTGTTAATGAAAGTGGTAGGTAAGGGATTCGTAGGCCTAGTAAATTTTAAATTCAACAAGGTCTTTGACTAAGCATTTCATTTCATATTTGTGGACAAAATTGTTGGATTAGTAGCTATTTGAATGGTTTTACCCAAAAGATAATGAATGAATCTCAACCAGGCATGTGCAGCACTGAACTCAAGGGCTCTGTACTTTGCGTGGCTTTGCTCATTTAATCCCACAACAGTCCTGTATGGTAGATAGTATTATCTCCATTTTTACAATGAGGACATGGAAGCACAGCAAGGGTAAGAAACTTGTGCAAAGCCTCACAGCTAGTAAATCAGAAAAGCTTCCAGGAGAAATCTAGCTCTATCAGACACTATGTAACACTGGGTAAGTTACTCTACCACGCTGAAACTCAATTTCCTCATTGATGAAATGGGGTAATCATGCTTGCCGACAGGACTGTTGTGGTGATTACAGTTGCTGTCATTCATTCATTCTTTCATTCAACGAATACCAAGCATTGTGGAAGAGGCTGTGGATACACTGTTGATGCATGGTTGGACGGGAGACAGACATGAGGAGAAAAGGAGACATCTAATAACAAGTTAAAAAAATAAATATCAATTGCAAATTGCATTAGTACAATGAAACAAAAGTACAGGTGCTAAAGGGAAAAAAGTAAAATTTTGCATGGGTTTCAAAAATATGAATAAAATGAATTTATATTTTGAATGCCCACTGTTCTAAGGGAATTATTGATCAAATATTAGAGGAAACTCTCTTATCCTTGCCTTAAAAAAATTCAAAGCATTAAATTAAAGTTTCAGAGCTTCAAATGATAAGTATCAGTCAAAAAGGATTTTCAATAAAGTCCCTTAATTTCCTACTCATGGTGACATTAAGTAATAATCAGATATAGGACTTGTATTTCCAGCAATATGATATGCTAGGTGTCCTGAAAATTCTCCCAATACAAAATAGCTACAAATTCTAGATAAATTATATCAAACATTACGTTATGCTAAGTGAAAGAAACCAGACACAAAAGGTCACATATTTTATGATTTCTTTTATATGAAATGTCCAAAATAGGTAAATCCATAAAGACAGAAAGCAGAGTGGTGATTGTCAAGGGCTGGCAGAGTGGGAAATAAAATATTAACTGCTCGATGGGTATGGGGTTTCCCTTTGGGGTGATGAAAATATTCTGGAAGTAGATGAGGTGGTGGTTGCCCAACACTGTGATGTACTGAATGCCATTGAATTGTACTCTTCACAATGGGTAATTTTTATGTTATGTGAATGTCTCCTCAATTAAAAAAAAATGCATACAACAAACATCTTTTTAAATGTTCAGCCAAGTTAATAAGAATGTGATAGAAATCATGAGGGGCCCAACATTAGAAGCAGATGCCAATACAAGTAATCATCTGAAATTACAACGATCCTGGGGCTTTTGATGATCTTTCTTACCAAGGGCATTGGCTTTTAAGAGCAGCACCGAGACAGGAGGAAGAGCTTTGGGCCCATTCAGCATGAAATGTTGGAATTGAGACCCATGAAGGAAGCCCAAACACTAGAAGGGATGAGTCAATGGGGGCGCTCATTGGACACAAGCCACCTGCCTGGAAGGTGGAAAAAAAGGAATGTACCTCTGCCTGGGATCTGGATTTGAAAAAAAACCCCAAACCAGTTTCTTCCCTGTAATAGCAGATTACAAATGAGTGGAAGGAACGAGGGGGAAAGGTAACAGTTACAGACTTCTAATAAAAAAGGATAAGTATTTATCATACCAAACTATTAAATAAAGTTAAACAAAATGGTAAAAATGTAAGGAACTGAAATCAAAACAAGTTAGTACATTGGAAATAAAAAAAGGAAAAGAACTGAAATATATAAAGGTGATTTAAAAAGCAAATGGTCATATAAAATGAATAGACAATCAAAGGGAAGGGTTTTTTAAAAAGGCTGACTCCTAGAGAGTTAAAGGATAGAAAAGAAAATAGGGTACTAATTCATAGAAAATTAATTTAAAACAAGTTAAACAGAGTAAGTGTACATAAACAACACAGAAATGCCAAGTTACAAGTAATTTTAAAATAAATTTGTACCTAATCACAGTGGGATAAATGACAGCCACACAACTAATGGAAGTTGGTGAGAATTTCTAGAGTGGTGGGCTGTGGCCAAGCCCCACGGAAGGGCCAGGGCAGAGGTCCTCAGAGGCCAGGGTGGCCTCCAGAGGTCAAAGCCCTACCCTTTGGCTATTTACCAGATTACATAAAACCCAAGACAGCCCCTCAGTACAAACACACACATAGAGACGCAGGGATGGAGGTTTCTCCCACATCACACCACAGATAAATGACACAGCTGTTATTTCCCCTCAGCTCTTCTGGGGCTAAGAACATCGATTTCTATCCTTTCTCAAATTCTCATCTTTAAGTGCACAATAAGTGAAGCAAATAAGTGCACAATACCTCTTGTTGTTTTGGCTTGGTTTTCAGTGTACTTTTCCGGTTTTGGCATCTCAGAAATGCTATGTCTAGTTAGAAAAAAGAAAAGGGCACGACAAATGCAAACCCTTTTGCTCAATCGGAAGGGAACAGAGCTGGGTGGCAGTGCTCAGAGGGAGGGGGAGAAGGGAGCAGAGGTCAAAGAGTGTGAATACAGAGCAGCAGAGTCCACGTGGGACCCGAGGGAGCAGGTGATGCTTGAGCTCCATCAAGGATTATCAACCCTCCCCAAAATAGAAAAACAAAGGACCTCATGGTGAAATTTTCAGAAAGCTAAGATTATGCTAGTTTGGGAACCATCATCTAGTCTGAGATTATATACTCATGCTTTTTTGGTGTT
Organism: Galeopterus variegatus; assembly: GCF_000696425.1. Taxonomy (NCBI): domain Eukaryota; kingdom Metazoa; phylum Chordata; class Mammalia; order Dermoptera; family Cynocephalidae; genus Galeopterus; species Galeopterus variegatus. The sequence goes on from NW_007726718.1 coordinate 574,371, forward strand.
CACATGTCCTTTCTTTCATCAAATGATGACAAAAGTAGATGGCTTCTAAAAATCTCTATTTATTAAAAATAAAATTTGACAAGCTTAAACCAGCCAATCAATTGATTATTACTATTATTTTTAGGGAAATCATATCAGTCTGTGACATGGCAAAGTCTGAGTATTCCACATTTGCAAGATGAAAATGACAAACCTTAATAAGAAAGCACCAGCAGCCACAGTGTGTACATATGTGTGAGTGCACATGAGAGAGAAAGCTAGAGACACACAACAGAAGAAGAGAGAAATAAGGAAGGCCAGTGTGGAATGCAGGGGGCTTAGAGAGGCATTCTGGGAACAAGGAGGGGAGAGACTGGGATGGATGGGGCTGGAGAACATCAATGCTTTGTCTCAGCTCTGCATAAATATGACACTTGCCTTAGCTTGCATTGCCCTGAAAAGCAGAGCCTGGGACAGGGTGTTCATGCAGATAATTTATTTTGGGAAGTGATTCAAGGAAATGGTTATGGAGACTGGAAAAAAACACTGCTGGCCATTCTCACCTCTGTTCCTTTATTAAAGTGATTCCCTTTATCTAGAATTAGGGTTGCCAGATTTAGCAAATAAAAATTACAGAATGACCAGTTAAATTTGAATTTTGGTTAAACAACATATACATTTTTTGCATGTAAGTATGGCTCATGCAATATCTGGGACATATTTATATTAAAATTTACTCATTTCTGATCTTCTTTTTTGGTCCTCTTTGCTGAAAAGAGCTATTGAAAAGGTCATAATACTGCAGTTCAGAAGAAAGGAACAGAGCAAAGTAAACAAGAAAATGCCCCTTCTTGAAGTGGATGTAGCGCCGGAAATAGAAGCTGTAGAAAGGTTTAGGAATTGTATAACAAGGGTGTTTAACAAACTATCCACAGTACTAGAGAAAAGATGGGCACATATCACGGAGCTGAGAGAGTTAATAGAGAGAAGATACAAGCTGGATTGTCTACAAAATCAAATTACTGAAGTAAATGCAAAACAAGAAAAAGTCTCACCAAATGCAGAGAAAAAGGGAAAAGAAATCAAGATAAGAGGAGAAAAAGAGAGACCTAGAGGGCCAGTCCAGGAGATGCAATCTACACATAATAGGAATAGCTGAAACAGAGGACAAAGCAAATGGAGCTGAAACAGTAATTAAGGAGCTAATTGAAGAAAACTTTCCAGAGTTGAACACACTAGATCTACAAATGGAAAAAGCACACAGGATACCTTTAAAATTCAATGAAAAGAAAGCAAAACCTAGACATAGTCTGGTGATATTTTTGACATTTTAAAATTTCAAGGATAAAGAAAAAATTCTACAAGTATCCAGACAGAGAAAGCAAGTTACGTATAAAGCAGCAAAAGTCAGGCTGACCTCAGATTTTTCTCTTGAAACTCTAAATGCCAGAAGACAATAGAACAATATCTATAGAGTTTTAAGGGAAAATAATTTTGAGCCAAGAATTATATATCCTGCCAAGTTATCATTTCTATACAAGGGCAACTGGAAGACATTCTGAAATATGTAGAGGTTAAGAAATATGTCAACCAAGAACGTTTCCTGAAAAGTTTGCTGAATGATTTACTGCAGCAAATGGAGAACATGAACTGCAGTAACTCAAGAGTAGGGAGGCAATCGTGTGAAAGAATTAATGTTAGCCTGGAATTGCAAACTTGTCACGAGACATATCCAGATCCCAGGAAACCAAAGAAGATATCAATAAAGCTATACAGGTTCTACGCTGAAGCTCATCAAAATCGAGCAGGACCCTAAGATAACATCAAGGATGAGAACAGAAATCAGATGGAGCCTTGGCGAGACCTTGCATCTGGCTCCTTGCTCGGAGCCCTCACAGCTCATGTGCCCCTCCCTCGTTTTCATTTCCCATGTTCCATTCCCTCAACCCCCTCTTTAAAAACCCCTCCATAAACCTGAGTCTTTGAGATGGCTTTAGTCTGGCCATTCTCCTTCAGACTTACCAGAGAGATGGGTTAACCCAGCATCTCTCCTCAGGTCACTGGTATTCCTGAGTAAAAGCTGACTTCCTATTCCACCACCAAAAAAGAAAAAAGAAATTTACTCATTTCTTATGTGAAATTCAAACTTAACTTTGTGTTCCTTACTGTATTTGGCTGCACTAAGTAGAATTCTTTCTTACTCATTCTTTGGGATGCATTTCCAATGTCATCTCCTCCAAGAAGAATTTCTTGTATCCCTGGGTTGGCCTGAATGTCCTCTTCTGGGCACCTCTGAGTCCACGTGTGTGCTTCCAGCCTTGCATACAGCAAACTATTGTGACATTATCTTTGGCAGCATTGTCGTCTTCCATTAGCCTCTGTGTTTCCCCAGAGCCTGGTGCAGCAGGAACTTTGTATTCCCAGCATGAAGGCTGCTCCATAAATGTTGGTTGACCTGAATTAGTATCCGTAAGAGTCTATTTGCAGCCTTGCAAATAAATGCCACAAACATACCAACCCAAAGAGGTTTCTTTTAAAAAAAAATAGTTTGTCGTCACTCTCTCTGTTTCTCAGGCAATAAAAGAAAGGGGAGTATCCTTGATAGCTGAGCCCATACCTTATCCCCGGCACTGTGTGAACGAAAAGGACAGTTGTGACGAGCTCTAAGAAATCAGATTGTACTCTCTGCAAAGCATCCAAGTGCAAACAATATTGAAGTTTGATCTTTCGGTGTAAATATATGTTTGCTATAAAACTTTAGAAAAGAAGACATTTTGCATTTTTCTATGTCAGCGTGCTGCTGAAAAGATAAGAAAATGTGAAGTACTTAGTGCTTTAAGAGAAAAAGCATGACTGCAAGCCATTAAATAGCTCAACAGGGAAATCTAGTCCATTTTCTTGACTTGAGATAAGAATCATCCCAGCAAGATGAGAATCTAGCCAAGAATCAAAGGTGTCCTTTATTAGTTCAAAGCTGCTACGTTACAGATACAGGGATTAGGACCCAGAGAGGCTAAGCAACTTGTCCCAAGGTCATGGGATTAACCAGTGACTTAGGGTTAAAGGTTTTCTGATCCCCAGCCCAGACTCTTATAATTGTCTACAAAAGCACTTTAATAGAAGATTTCCACTGTCATTGGGTTATTTATTCAAGTGTTTATTAGAGGATTCTTATTATCAAAAATCCTTCTTTCTTCCACCTTAAGTTCTTCCTTCTGTTAAAGCCTTCTTTAAATGAAAAGGAAAAAATAAACCTCACCTCCATCAACCTGTACTTTGTATATGTAAAGACCACTATTAAGTTGACTCCTAGGTCTTCTCATTCTCAGATCAAAATAAAAACAGTTTTTTTCTGGAGTTTGTTCTCCTGGGCAAAGTGACTCTCCTTTGAACTATTACCTGCATATTAAGATCCTTCCTACATTAGGGAGCATAGGATGGATATGGCATTTTATTATGGACCTGCCCAGTTTGGGAATTTAAAAAAAAGCTACTTATGAATTTTCATGTATCCCTATACATCTTATGATTACATTTCCTTTAAAGAAAAAAAAAGGGGGGGGGGAATAGCTTTTAATTACTGATGCATGATAATGCCATTCAGCTCAAATCATGACACAGTTTTAGCACGATCAATAGTAAAGGCTCAGTGAAATCTGGAGACCTCTGTCCTGTAACTAGGCATTAATGCCTCATGGGCCCCTACACCTTAAAGGGCTTACTTTGCAAAGGATTGGACTTACACTCATTCTCTTTGCTATCCTTATGCTCTGCCCTGGATGTATTTTACTAAGAACTTAAAACCACAGGCATGAAGGCCACAAATCTTACCCAGGGTAAAATGTATTAAATATCAAGGAATTTAAGTCTAGAGTTCCTTCTTGGCAAATTCTCACTGAATTTTCAATATCCATTTTACTTAATCTCCCTCATGGCTGTTAATCTGTGTTATCCTTATTTTTAATCTACAACATCTCTAATTTCCCTAAATAATACAAGCTTCTCAGAGACATTTCCTTATAAGTTTACTTAATAATCTTTAAAGGTACACGATGTTTATATTTTAACTTGAAGGGTGTAAGTACGAATATCTACTCATAAACTGTAATATCGTGGAACAGAATAAGTATTAAAATCATTTGGTTTATAATCTGGCCTAAGAACCTTTTCTTCTGATACCTTTGTTTGAACATTTCCGTCTTGCCTAAGAATGCCCATCTCTTCCCCAACTATCTAAATCCTCTCCATTCTTAAAGATTTAGCCTGAAAGTCTCTTTTCCCTTAGATGACTATCTGGTTATCTAGGCCCAAGGAATCCCTCTTAAATTTAAACTCCTATGAGTATATCGCTCACTTGGTCTATAATGATTTTAAAGAATTTAAAATTTTGTCCCATACTTTTCTATCTTAAAGCATTTTCTATATGAAAAATGCTTTTGTTAAAAGGCTCTAACTTCACCATAGGAAAAAACAGTTTTTGAATCAGAAAAAAATAGAGTAATTATTATATGGAAAAATATATTGCTTATCTCTCCCATAGGGATCAAGTCTCATGAGCTCCCAAATATTAGTTGGAAGTAGCAATTGTTTCTCAGAATGATGGAATGATGTCTCCAGTGTAAGACAACGAGAGGCAAACAATATGAAACTCACTTATTTTGGTAGAATGATATGAATGTGCAAACTTCCAGAGGGTTATTGAACTGATAAAATACAACGTTCATCTATTGAGGGGAGTTGCCTCTTGGGACAGACCCCAGATTTCCAACTGTGTTTCCCCTTTTCCTTTATCATGGACAATTTTTCTTCTACCCAACATTGTAGATGCAGAAGCATATATTACATCCCTGTCATTTGCCAGTATCTATTTGCCTTTCATTGTCAAGTGCACCTATTTCAATGAGTGAACCTAACTGAGCTTGACCCGGGACTACTGAAGTCTGGACCTTTGAAGTGAATGTGTGTGATCTTGATGGATATAGGTCATCATTTGCCTTTTCATCATCTAATATTCATGTCTGGCAGCACTTCTATTCATCTTTGAGAAAAGTTTCTTAAATGCATAGGCTTTATTTGCTTAAATTGTCTCTTATTTGCTTCTGTTGGATAGGAAAAGAATTACAGTGGCAACTTCTTAGGCATCTAATTCAACTGGTAGAGGGTGCTTTCATCTAGAGCGGTGGTTCTCAACAGGGGGTGATTTTGCCCCCCAGGAAACATCTGTCAATGTCTGGAGACATTTTTGTTTATCACAAGCAAACAGGGGATGGGGTCTACTGGCATCTAGTGGTGTCTTAGTCCATTCATGCTGATACAGCAAAATACGCCAGACTGGGTAATTTACAAAAAACAGAAATTTATTTCTCACAGTTCTGGAGGGTGAGAAGTCCAAGATCAAGGTGGTGGCAGGCTCGGTGTCTGGTGAGAGCCTTCTTGCTACATATTCATGTGGCACAAGAGGCAAAAGCTGTGTCCTCACGTGATGGAAGGCAGAAAGACAAAAAAGGGAAAGAATGCTGTGTGAAACTTCTTTTATAAAGACCTTAATTCCATTCATGAGTGAGGCATCCTCATGACCTAATCATTTCCTAAAGGCCCCACCTCTTAATACTTTTACATTGGATGTAATTCGGAGGGACACAAATATTCAAGCCATAGCAAATGAGTAGAGAAGACTGGGATGCTGCTAAACATCTTATAATGCACAGGGTAGCCCCCACAACAAAAAAATCAACGTGTCCAAATGTGAATCATGCCGAGATTGAGAAACCCTGATCTACCCTAGAATTTAAGTCTTTTTTCTTCTTGGTTCTAGATAGCTTAAAATGACTTTTTAAAATTATTTTGGAGTCTGCCAGGCCAGAGCATATGCTCTTGATATTAATATTTTCATATCAAAATGTTGAGGACCTTTCTGTTTTTCCAGTTCAAGAAACTTAACACCTGTACTCTAGTTAAATGTTTCTCAAAATTCAGTTCTTAGGCTACTAGGGGGTGAGAAGCAGTCCCCTGGGAAGATATAAACTGACCTAACAATGTATATCTTTACATCAGTCTTTCTGGGAGCATCACATGCAGTTCTATAGACTTTTGTCTAATTTTGTTTCATTAGTTCTTTTTCCCACTGGAAAGTGCAATGAGTAGAGTTAGCAGCTATGGAATCTTTTGCTCTCCCTGAGTCATTCTCAATCAGAAAATGTTTTGAGAACCATTGCTATAAAAACTCCCCTTTGTTACAGCTTCTCCTGCCCAGCCTCCTGTCAAAATGGATATGTCCATTCATTCATCTTGCTACTGTTTACCTTTAAAATCTTGATCTTCTTTCAAGACCCATCTCAAGTCCTCTCACTCTGGTTGATTATTCACTTATTTTTTCATTTATTAAACACATTGTGAATCTATTAAACACCATTGCCACCATGCTAAAGGCTGGGGCCATAGGAAAAACCCCAAAGACAGAGTTCCTTGAGTAGCCTGTTGCCTATTGGAAGAATTCCCTTTTCCTGTACCCCATAATGTAATGCATAATCATATTCTGCTAGTTGTTATTCTCAAATTGACTTCTACATTTTGATTTCTTTTCCTGAATCAGAACAAAATTTTAATTTTTGTTATTTGAATGTTCTCTCTTCTTTTTTTTGTTAGCCATGCTAATGGTTTGTCAATTTTATTTATCTTTTCAAAAAACCAACTCTTTGATTCATTGATCTTTTGTATTGTTTTTTGGGTTTCAATTTCATTAAGTTCTGATCTGATCTTACTGATTTCTTTCCGTCTGCTAACTTTAGGTTTGGATTGTTCTTGTTTTTCTAGATCTTTAAGGTGAAGTGCTGGGTTGTTCACTTGCCATCTTTCCATTCTTCTGAGGTGAGCATTTAATGCGATAAATTTTCCCCTTAATACTGCTTTTGCAGTATCCCACAGGTTTTGGTATGATGTATCATTATTTTCATTAGTTTCAATAAATTTTTTGATTTCCTGCTTGATTTCTTCTTGGATCCATATGTCATTAAGTAGAATGCTGTTTGATTTCCATGTGTTTGTATAGTTTCTGGAATTTCGTTGGTTATTGATTTCTAGTTTTAATCCATTGTGGATTAAAAATGTATCCCACAAGTTTTGGTATGATGTATCATTATTTTCATTAGTTTCGATAAATTTTTTTATTTCCTGTTTGATTTCTTCTTGGACCCATGTGTCGTTAAGTAGAATGTTGTTTAATTTCCATGTGTTTGTATATTTTCCAGAGTTTTGTTTATTATTGATTTCTAGTTTTAATCCATTGTGGTCTGAGAAAATACATGGGATAATTCCAATTTTTTTGAATTCACTGAGACTTGATTTGTGGCCTCTTATGTGATCTATCCTGGAGAATGATCCATGTGCTGATGAGAATGAATATTCTGATGTTGTTGGATGGAATGTTCTGTAGACATCTGCCAAGTCCAATTGGTGTAGAGTATTGTTTAGATCTTGTGTTTCTCTGCTGATTCTTTGCTGAGATGATCTGCCCAATATTGACAGTGGGGTGTTCAGGTCCCCTGCTATTATGGTATTAGTGTCTATTTCCTTCTTTAGATCTAATAGAGTTTGTTTTATAAATCTGGCTGCTCCAACATTGGGTGCATACATATTTATTATTGTTATGTCTTCTTCATGGATCAGTCCTTTTATCATTACGTAGTGTCCCTCGTTGTCTCTTTTTATGGTTTTTAGTTTAAAGTCCATTTTGTCAGATATAAGAATAGCTACTCCAGCTCGTTTTTCTTTTCTGTTTGCATGGTAAATCTTTTTCCATCTTTTCCCTCTTAGTCTATGTGAGTCTTTATGGGTGAGGTGGGTCTCTTGTAGGCAGCATAAAGTTGGGTCCTCCTTTTTAATCCAGTCAGCCAGTCTGTGTCTTTTGATTGGGGAATTTAAGACTTTTACATTAAGAGTTGCTATTGAAAAGTGTTGATTTATTTAAAAATTTAATTTAAAAATTAGAAATGAAAAAGGCGATACAGAAATGGAAAGAACTATCCAGACACTTATATGGAATAATAAAAGACCACGCATAGCCAAAGCAATGCTGAGCAAATAAAATAAAGCTGGAGGTATAAAACTACCTGACTTTAAACTATACTACAAAGCTATAATAACCAAAACAGTATGGTACTGGCATAAAAACAGACACACTGATCAATCGAATAGGATAGAGAATCCAGAAATCAACCCACACACTTACTGCCATCTGATATTTGACAAAGGCACCAAGCCTATACACTGGGGAAGAGACTGCCTCTTCAGCAAATGGTGCTGGGAGAACTGGATATTAATATGCAGGAGAATGAAACTAGACCCATACCTCTCACATATACTAAAATCAACTCAAAATGAATTAAGGATTTAAATATACACCCTGAAACAATAAAACTTCTTAAAGAAAACATAAGAGAAACACTTCAGGAAATGGGACTGGACACAGACTTCATGAATACGACCCCCAAAGCATGGGCAACCAAAGGAAGAATAAACAAATGGGATTATATCAAACTAAAGAGCTTCTGCACAGCAAAATAAACAATTAACAGAGTTAAAAGACAACCAACAGAGTGGGAGAAAATATTTGCAAAATATACATCTGACAAAATATACATCTGACAAAATATACAT
>NW_007726718.1:583290-592240 GCF_000696425.1 Galeopterus variegatus
CATATGAAAAAATGCTCAACATCACTCAGCATCCGGGAAATGCAAATCAAAACTACACTGAGATACCATCTCACCCCAGTTAGGATGGCTAAAATCCAAAAGACTCTGAACGATAAATGCTGGCGAGGTTGCAAAGAAAAAGGAACTCTCAAACATTGTTGGCGAGACTGCAAAATGGTGCAGCCTCTATAGAAAATGGTATGGAGATTCCTCAAACAATTGCAGATAGATCTACCATATGACCCAGCTATCCCACTGCTGGGAATATACCCAGAGGCATGGAAATCATCAAGTCGAAGGTATACCCATTCCCCAATATTCATCGCAGCACTCTTTACAATAGCCAAGAGTTGGAATCAGCCCAAATGTCCATTGTCGGATGAGTGGATATGGAAATTGTGGTATATCTACACAGTGGAATACTACTCAGCTATAAAAACGAATGAAATACTGCCATTTGCAACAACATGGATGGACCTTGAGAGAATTATATTAAGTGAAACAAGTCAGGCACAGAAAGAGAAATACCACATGTTCTCACTTATTGGTGGGAGCTAAAAATAAATAAATTAATTAACATACACACACACACACACACACACACACACACAAACCAGGTGGGGGAAGAAGACATAACAACTACAATTCCTTGAAGTTGATACGACAAGCAAACAGAAAGGACATTGTTGGGTGGGAGGGAGGAGAGGGAGGAGGGAGGGAGGTTTCGGTAATGGGCCACAATAATCAACCACATTGTATATCGACAAAATAAAATTAAAAAAAAAAAAGAGGTGCAGACAGAGATGAGCTTGGCATGTCTGAGGAATTAGAGAAAGGTCGGCGAGGCCTGAGCAAGGCAGGAGAGGGAGGACAGTGGGAAAGGTGGGTTAGAGGGGTGGGAAGGACTCAGAGCTCACGGGGCTTTGTGAGCCAGAGCAGAGTTTATTTTAAATGCAATGAGATTGGGATTTTTAATTGGTAAATATTCATAATGTGTGGAAAAGCGTGATACATACTGTACAGTCTCAAATCACAAAGTTGGATGTTACATATACACACACACAGGATCTAGAAGTATACGTCAAACTGTAACTGCTTGTGATTGTGGGTAACTTTGTTCTTTGCTGCTTGTGTTTTCAGCTTCCTATAATGCACATATTAGCTTTTAAAAAATAAAGGTTATTTAATAAAAAAAAATGCAATGAGGAGCCCTTGGAGAGTTTTAAGCAGGGAAATGACTTGACCTGATTTATGACCTTAAAAGGTCAATCTGAACACCATTTCAGAATTGGGACATTCTGTAAGACAACTATTCCCAGACTCTTTAAAAAAATCAATGTCATGGGTTGGCTAGTTAGCTCAGTTGGTTAGAGCGTGGTGCTAACACTGAGGTCCAGGGTTCCATCCCTATATGTGTAGGGGAATGTCTTTGTTCTGAGGAGATGTCTGCTGGAGATATTTTGGGGTGAAGTGTTATGATGTCCACAATCTTTTTTCCAGTGGGTCGGCAAAGAAAAAGTATGTGTTTAGAGAGAGAAAGCAAATATGGTAAATATTAACAACATTGAATCTAGACAGAGGGTATGAGTATTGGAATAGTTTTTCAACTTTTCTGTATGTAAAAAAAAAAAAAAAGAAGAAAAAAAAAGAACAAAATATCTTTTCAGGCTAGGGTTGCCAGATAAAAGATAGAACACCTAGTTAAATTTGAATTTCTGGGTTTTTAAAAATTTATTTATTTAAAATTTTATTTTAACATTTACCTGTATATATTTGTAGAATACAGTGTGTTGTTTCAATCTGTGCATATACAGCACAATGATTCACTTAGGGTAGATAACATAGCTTTGTACCCATTAGTCTAACCCTTTTTTCCCCCTCCTGGGCTCTGGTAACCAGTATTCTACTCTCTACTTCTATGAGAACCACTTTTTTTTTTTTTTTTAGATTACACATATGAGTCAGATCATGCGGTATTTATCTTTCTGTGCCTGGCTTATCTCGCTTAGCATGATGGTTTCCAGTTCCATCCATGTTGCTGCAAATGATAGGATATCATTTCTTTTTATAGCTGAATAGTATTCCATTGTGCATATGTACCACAGTTTTTTTATCCATTCATCTATTGATGGACATTTAGGTTCATTTCATCTCTTGTTTATCTTAAGATAAACTAATAAATTATTCGGTATGAGTATGTTGCAAATGTCACATGGGACAACATTTATATTAAAAATTATTCGTTGCTTATCTGAAATTCAGATTTAACTGGGCACCCTCTATTTTTCTTTGCTAAATCTGGCAACCCTGTTTAGAGCAAATTCTCTCTAATATTTTTCCTATATTTTCAAGGACATGTGGCATAGGGCTGGGTGTGCAGTCAGTACTGACATAAGCATCCATTGTCTTATTCCTTTGAGGTAGGTAGAAAAGTAAGGCCAATGAGTAATTTGTTCTAGTTCACACTCACATCAAAGTTAAATCAGATGTTATCTGAAGTAAAGAGCAGTCTTCCAAAAAATGGTGAAGTTTAGAGTATGACTGCTAAAATATCAAATTAGAAAAGGAGAGAATCCAGGCCTTAGAATCTCCCCCCTTTTTTTTTTCAGAAGGATAACATGGATGAGAATTTTTTTTAGTTCTTTACATTCCAAACCTTGTTTTACATAGGGCATTGCTATATTGTTAATGTGGGAAACAATTTGTTCTAACCTTAATTATTAGAATAATTAATCATGGAAATTTAACCCCAAATAGTATCTTTTTAAATCTACCACTTTGCTATTAATGAGCATTAGTATATTTCTACCGTGAACATTATGACTAAAAATTCTTGGGAATACCCTGAAATCTCAGCACTTGATGAAATGACTTGACTTAAATGCCAAGAAATTGCAAATAGTCATTGCCAAATAGCACCCATCCGGAGCCCAGCAGGTCAGTTTCTATTTGCAACACCAACTGTGAGTATTGATTTTTTTGGAGCTTGAAAATGCTCTGCTACCTAGAATTTGTCTATAAATGTCCCACATATACCAGAGGAGCTATAGTCATGCAAAATGCTATGAGAATTTCACAATATTTGAATTTTTCATATTTGATTTTCATAGCCAGGAGACCTGCTGAATAAATGGATGCTGTTTTTTGCAGGAGGAAAGGATATCAAAGATGAGATTTCTTCCTGTTCCTATTTACAGCCTTCTGGGTGTTCCACTGTTTAGAACTGCCTGCTGCTGTCTTTGCTCTTTGTCCCCAAGGCTTTAGGTAGGCTGCTGTAAGGAGGTAACAGAGGAGGTACAGACTAGATGGCTGCAAAGGTCTTTTTCAGCTCTGTGGCTCCCATCTTTAGTCCTCTTAAAATTGAAATGTATTAACTTCTTATCTGTCCTGAGGAGATGAAAAAGTTTATTTATATTTTTTCTAGCTGATTTCCAAGTGGAGAAAAAAATAAACTGAATAATGAATGATTTACTAGAGCAAGGAAGATGGAAAATCTTTATTTTCTTTAGAACACAGCAAATCCTCTGTCATCCAACCTAGCTGCACAAATTCATCAACTTACTATCAATTTTCAAATCATGTGAGCATAATAAAATATGCTTAATAAAATTATAGTGAACATATTTTTAAACATTTGATTCTGTAAATTTTCATAATTATACACAAGTACACGTACCCATCACCCAGCTTTAATATCAATCACTGTTTCACTGCTTTGCTGATTTTGTTTCATCTATGATGTGGGGAAAATAGGATAATTTAGTCAGGCTCCCTTGGCTCAGGTCTGTTTGGGGGGTCAAGTAGCATATTCTTAATTCTTTGTAAACAAGTTGTGTATGGGTAGAGTTAGCCTGCTTGTGCACCCATGTATCTTTCTTGTTAATTGCTATTGTGTGTTCTTGAGTTTGTGAAGCAGAGCTGGCAGGCAGACCTCGAGTCTAAAAATAGAGCATGTTTACTCTGCTGGCAGCTGCTCAGTTTTTCTTTGGACTTGCCCATGGCAGTGGAGTTTCTGAGTTTCTTTGTGGACTGCTCAGCTCATAGTATTGTGTGGGCTGAATAAAGACTATTCCTATTGCAACCAAGACTCCAAGGACCTTTTTGCCAGTTACCTAGCTCATACCTGCATGTGAAGGGTTTGTGAATGGGCTCGAGGGGTCTGTGAGCTCCAGACCCCAGCTCTAGATCTACATACGGTCATCACTATTTTTTCCTAGATTATTTTAAAGTAAGTCTCAAACACTATGGCATTTCGCCCTCAAATACTTAAGTATGCATCTCTAACTGATAAGGACATTTTATATATAACTACCATGCTCTTATGACATATATAAAAATGAACAATAATTCCTTAATATCATGTAGTAGCCGGTCTGTATTCAAATTTCGCCAATCGTTCCCAAAATAGAATTGTCTTATTCTAATCAGGATCCAAACAAGTCTCTGCATTGCTTTTGTTTGGGTCTCTTCAATCTCTTATAATGAGAATAATTTAGTCTTTTTCTGTTGGGCAATTTAGAAAACATTCTAGGATTTCAGAGAGTCTTGGGATCCTTAGTGTAATAATAAATATACTATATATGATACAGATGTACAGGTATCTATGAATAAGTGGTTATAATACATAGAGCATCTTTTGTTTTACAAATAATATTTCTATATTTTTTTTAATTGATGAATAATAATTGTATATATTTATGGGGTACAATGTGACGTTTCAATCTATGCATACATTGCAGGAAGATTACATCAAGCTAATTAACATATGTGTTACCTCACCAACTTAGTTTTTTGTGAGTGAGAACATTAAAAATCTATATTTTCTTTCTTTCTTTACTTCATTCCTTCCTTCTTTCTTCCTTTCCTCCCTCCCTCCCTTCCTTCCTAGTAGCCAGTGATGAGTGAGAACATGCAGTATTTCTGTTTCTTGTCTGGCTTATTTCACTTAACCTAATTTTCTCCAGACTCATCCATGTTGATGTGAATGGCAGAGTTTAATTCTTTTTTTTATGGCTGAGTAGTATTCCATTGTGTATATATACCACATTTTCTTTATCCAGAAGGAAAAGACCACAATAATATGTTGAACTTTCAGAAGGAGAGAACAAACCTAAGGATACTATAGATGGTGGGGAGGGAAGGAGGGGGTGTGGGAAGTGATAGGTCAGGCAAAGGGCATAAAGAGATATCATGATTTGTAAGAATGAATATGCTAATAATAAATTTAAAAATTAAAAATAAAAAAATCTATTTTTTTCCAGCAATTTTGTGAGTGATACAGAACAAGCCAAAGTGAGACCATAGACTTTGTCATATAGGTTCTTTTAGAAAGGTGTAAAGGACTTAGTTAAGCATTGCTGGCTTTGTTGCACAAATGCTTTAGCTACAATTTTCCAACTTAAAAAAAGTACCCCCCAAATACTATCTAAAGTCACGACTCTCTATTAGAGAAATCATGATAAAATTTGAAGACATTTCCACTGCAGGCTTTTTATGGGTATAAGATATTTCAAGGACAGGCTAATGGGTCATTTGATTTACTGACAGGGAAAAGGCAACATTTCCAGTAAGATGAGAGGCTTCACCAAATTGGCTGAGTAGGTAAGCCCAGGAAATTGGGAAACCATGTGGATAGGGAACCAAGAAAGAAGAAATAAAGGAGCGGTAACAGAGAAGTTACAGGAGGCTTCAGCAAAGTGACTCAGAAAAGGTACATGGGCAGAGAAAGTAAAAAAGAGAGCCTGAGAAGGGCTAAGAGTAGAAGAGAAAAAAAGCCTGCCATGGTGTGCTGGTTTTCTTGGGCTGCCATAACAAAATACTATAGATTGGGTGGGTTAAACAACAGCAAATTTATTTCTCACTGTTCTGGAGGCTGGGAAGTCTGAGATCAGGGTGCCAGTGTGGTTAGGTTCTGGTGAGGGCTGTCTTCCTGGTAAAGGTGCAGAGGCTGGAATGGGCCTGGGTGACTGGGAAGAGGTTTGCCCAAGAGGATTTATGATGTGGAATTGTGAGAGTGCTGATAAAAGCAGAGGAGACTAAGGTCAGTTCATAGGAAGTCTTGAAGCCAGGTGGAGGGTCCTGGACATCATGTGAAAACCACAGGGCAGGGTTGATCACATCTGTTCATCTTTTGTCTTAATACCTCTGCATTTGAATCATTGTTAGGGAAGTTTACCCCACTGCCAGTTTATAAGGGATTTCCCCATGTTTTCTTGTATAGTTTAATTTTTTTTACATTTAAATTCTAGATCTAATTGGAATGTATCCTGTTATACAATGTGGAGAATGGATCCAATTTGTATTTTTATTTATGGCCATTCAGTTATTTTGATGCTATTTATTCAAAACTCTATATTTTGAGGGACATATCAGGAGGACACAAAAGCCAGCCTGAAGGAACACTCAGTGGCCAACTCACAGATGATTTGCAAATCAAAATAAATAAAGATAGTAATGGATTATAACCCATTGAATAAAATAGGAATCCATGAGTTTGTACTAGTGTAAATAAGTGAATACACTGAAGGTTTGAAGAGGAATAAGCTATTTACATAGTCTCAAAGTAGCTCTCCACAAAACAGATATGAACTACAAAAATAAAAATAGTAACTTCATAGCAGAAGCCTGGCAGATACCGTCTTAACTAAGACATCAAAATTAACATCACCAGTAATTGGACAAATTAAAATTGTGCACCTGATAGGATGCAATTAGATCAGAGACGTGCTTCTGTGATATTTCTGCCAGAGACGTATAGTAGGAATTTAATCACAAGGAAACATCAGACAAATCCAAATTGAAAGACATTCTACAAAATTCCTTGTAATTCTACAAAACCTTCTAAAGTGTCAAGGTCGTGGAAGTAAGGCAAGATTGAGAACTATTCTAAATTAAAGGAGTCTACAGAGACAGCACAACTAAATTCAACATGTGATTCAGGATTGGGTTCTTTTGCTAGAAGAAAGGGTATTATTGGAAAAATTGACAAAACTTGAATGAGGGTCTGAGGATTAGATGGTAGTTATGATTCAGTGTTAATTTCTTGATTTTGAGGGTTGTATTGTAGTTATGTAGTAGAATAACTTTGTAGGAAATACACTTTAAAGTATTGGGGGATTGTGATATGACATCATGTCAACAACTTATCCTCAAATGCTTTAGGGATAAAAGGCTCTTTGTACTGTACTTGCAACTTTTCTGTAAGTTTGAGAATGTTTAAAATAACATAGTTATAGAGAAATGACAGCCTCCATATTTTCCTCACTGATTTGAGATGCCCCTTTTATTAAATTGTAAATTTCTACATGTGATTGAATAAATTTCTTCCATTTTCATTTCACTTTTTTGTCTATTCAAGAACTGATGCCACTGTGTTTTGGTCATAGAACATTTAAATATGTTTTTATAGATATCTATTGTCCATGGATTGGAAGAATTAATGTTGTTAAAATGTCTGTACTACCCAAAGCAATTTATAGATTCTATGAAATTCATACCAAAATTCCAACGACATTTTTCACAGAAATAGAAAAAACAATCCTAAAATTTACATAGAACCACAAAAGACCCTGAATAGCCAAAGTGATCTTGAGAAAGAAGATCAAAGCTGGAACCGTCACAAATCCTGATTTCAATTCTTTATACAAAGTTGCGGTAAAAAAAAAAAAACAGTATGGTACTAACATAAAAACAGACACATAGACCAATGGAACAGAATAGAGAGCACAGAAATAAACCCATACATATATGGTCAACTAATCTTTGACAAGAGTGCCAAGAATACACAATAAGGAAAGGATGGTCTCTTCAGTTGGGAAAACTGGGTATCCATATACAAAAACTAACTCAAAAATGATTAAAGACTTAAATGTAAGACCTGAAACTATGAAACTCCTAGAAGAAAACAGAAAAAGCTCTTTGACATTGGTCTTGGCATAATTTTTTGGATATGACACCAAAAGCACAGGCAACAAAAGCAGAAATAAACAAGTGGACCACATCAAACTAAGAAGCTTCTGCACAGCAAAGGAAACAATAAACAAAATGAAAAGGCAACTATGAAAGAGAAGAAAATATTTAAAAAACCGTATATCTGATAAAAGGTTAATATCCAAAATATATAAGGAACTCATGACTCAATAGCAAAAAAACAACCTGGTTAAAAAACGGGCAAATGTCTTGAATTTTTCTAAAGAAGACATAAAAGGCCACCAGGCACATGGAGGGGTGCTCAGCATCACTAATTACCAGAGAAAAATGAACCAAAACCTCAATGAGATATTATCTCACACTTGTTAGGATGACTATCAAAAAAACAAGAGATAAGTGTTGGTGAGGGTGTAGAGGAAAAGGAGCCCTTGTGCACTGTTGGTGAAAATGTAAATGGGTACAGCCAATACAGAAGACAGTGTGGAGGTCCCTCGAAAAAGTAAAAATAGAACTACTGCATCATCTAGCAATCCCACTACTGGGTATATATCCAAAGGAAGTGAAGTCAGTAGCTCAAAGAGATATCTACACTCCCATTTTCATCGCAGCTTTATTCCCAATAGCCAAGTGGTAGAAGCAGCCTATGTGTCTACAGGTGAATGGATAAAGAAATTGTGGTGTATATACACAATGGAATATTATTCAGCCATTAAAAAGAAGACAATATTGCCATTTGAGACATCATGAATAAATCTGGAGGACATCACGCTAAGTGAAATAAGCCATACAGAGGACAAGTACTGCATCATCTCACTTACATGTAGAATCTAAAAAAGTCATACTTATAGAAGTAAAGAGTAGAATGGTGGTTAGCAGGGGCTGAGGAAATGGGGAAAAGTTGGTCAAATGGTAGAAATTTTCAGTTATAAGATGAATAAGGGAGCGAAAAATGGCGACGGGTCTGGAGCGCCCGCGCCAGGAAACAGCGCGATCCTGAGAGCTGTGTGCTGTGATACCAGAG
>NW_007726719.1:0-993 GCF_000696425.1 Galeopterus variegatus
TGGTGTTTTCAGTGTTTTGGATTTTAGCCATTCTGATACATGGGTAGTGGTTTCTTGTTTTCGTTTACAATTCTCTAATGACTATGATGTTGAGCATCTTTTCATATGCGTATTTGCCATCTGTATATCTTCTTCTCCTTCTTCCTCCTCCTCCTCCCCCTCCTTTCTTTTTTTCACCTCCTCTTTGGTGAGGTATTGGTCCAGATACTTTTTATACATAAGGAAATTGGAGTTAGGAGAGATTAATTTATACAAAGTCACATTATAGTTGTTAGTGGCAGGAAGTATCAAAGTTTGGTTCATTTGACTCTTAAGTCTACAATCTCTGAGATTTAACAAAAAATAAGCCATAAGATCCCGGTTCAAGCCAGACTCTAATCCATGGCAGAGATGTGTAGAGCTAGGGCTAGGTCTCACAGCCCCCTCGAGCCCGTTGTCCAGACTGGGTCACAAACCCTTCACACTCAGGTCTACGAGCTAGGTAGTAGGAAAAGGTCCTTGCTGCTGTGGGTGAAGAAATATTGGCTTTATTCAGAGCTAGGAGCAGTCAACCTAATATGGCTTTCCGGACAGTCCTCTAGAAGCTTCCGCCTTGGTGCCGTTAGTCCTTTTTAGTCAAGTCCATAATCCAAAAAAGAACCGGGATGCACATGTGCAATCACATTAGACAAGAACAAGGAGCAGCCGTGCGCACATGCGTACGTGCATCCCCACCTCGGATGCTTGGCAAGACTGGGAACATCCAAGGGGCCCTGACCATTTTCCTTATGTTTTCCCGACAAATGGGAAACTGAAGTTTGCTAAGGAACATTTGTATAATGCTGCGCCTATGATTAGTTTCTTTCCATTGTCAGCATCACTAGCAGTCTTGGTGCCTTTAGTAGTGGTGCTTTCTGCTTGTTTTTGTTTTGGCGGCTGGCCAATAACGGGGATCTGAACCCGTGACTTGGTGTTATAAGGCAGCGTGCTAACTAACTGAGCCAACCGGCAGTG
>NW_007726719.1:1078-1494 GCF_000696425.1 Galeopterus variegatus
TCTGAACCCGTGACTTGGTGTTATAAGGCAGCGTGCTAACTAACTGAGCCAACCGGCAGTGGTAGTAGTGGTGCTTTTAAGAGCACCTATCTTGGAGTTAAGATGTAGGCTATGCTTTTTCTGCCTCCGCAGCCGCTGTGGCACCTGTGAAAAAGCTTGTGGCCAAGGGGGGCAAAAACAAAGAAGCAAGTATTGAAGTTTACCCTTGACTGCACCCACCCTGTAGAAGATGGAATCATGGATGCTGCCAATTTTGAGCAGTTTCTCCAAGTGAATGGAAAAGCTGGGAATCTCTGTGGAGGGGTTGTAACCATTGAAAGGAGCAAGAGCAAGATCACTGTGGCTTCTGAGATGCCTTTTTCTTTTTTTTTTTTTTTCCTTTTTGTCTTTTTTCGTGACCGGTAACGGGATCGCAA
>NW_007726719.1:1940-2730 GCF_000696425.1 Galeopterus variegatus
TTACTTCCAGATTAACCAGGATGAAGAAGGGGAGGAAGATAAGGATTAAAACTCATTTATCTGGAATATTTTGTATGAGTTCTTGAATAAAACTTGGGAACCGAGGGGGAAAAAAAAGATGTAGGCTATGTTTGTCTGGCTTAGAGATTCTTATCCAGGGATGATTTTTATCTTCAGGGGACATTCGGCAATGTCTGGAGACACTTTTACTTGTCACAACTGGGTGGAGAGGGGTGCTACTGGCATCTAGTAGGTGGAGATGCCTGGGGTGCTGTTAAACATCCTACAGGGCACAAGATCCCACCCCACCCTCCAAACAAAGAATTATCTGGCCCCAAATATCAATAGTGCAGAATCTGAGAAACCCTGAGTCTAGCTCGCTCCATTCTGTTATTACAAGGGAGAACCTTGAGGCCTTAGAAATCCCTCAGCGGTCTGTCAGGATTTGATTTCCAAGGCTAAGTGCCTCTTATATAAATACTTTGTAGTTCAGTCCATCATCTTGCTCTGGCACATTTCCTATACCTTCAGCTTAGTGGCCAAAGGTCTACTAATGGTTGGGGTTTTTTAATAGGGTGACACTTTTTCTTCCCAATGTTTTCGAGAGACAGGTTCAGTTGGCCTGCAGTTCTTGCAGAAGAGAACCTGGTGACAATACTTTAATCTGTTGCTGGCATCTTTAGTTCCCTAATCTGTGTTTACATGGCACTGAAAACCGGCTCTCCCTGGAGCCGGGTTCTGTTCCTCCTCAGTACTCTGGCACCATTGGCAGAGAATACCTCCCTAGTCT
>NW_007726719.1:3848-6900 GCF_000696425.1 Galeopterus variegatus
TCTTCCACACAGAGCAACCCTACATGTTTATTTTATTGCACAGCTGTTCTCCAGAAGATGTTTCTTGAGACCTGGACTGTACAGGATGCCCCTGGAGCTGGGAATTGGAGTCTTAATCACTTGTGTTCCCAGTTGCATATCCACAGCACTTGAAAAACATCTGGTATTATTCCTTAACTGTTTTCCTATTTGTAGTTCTTATCCCCTCCCCCAGAATAAGCTCCCAGAATATGAGGTTTGTTGCTTCAACTTATTTCTACTCTCTCTTAGCAACTAGCATTTCGTTCATCATATGCTGAGAAAAGCAACTTACCTTCTTCCATTTTGGATGTACTTTTCTGTTAAAAGTTGGAGGAAATAAGGAACTACCGTAATTTGAGAGAGACTAGTGGTCAAAGGGAGATTTCAAACCATCTAGATAAGCAAGCCTGGGAAACAATTCAGAAGCTCTGTGGAATTGAGCCTGGGTCAGAATGAAATAATTCTTTCCAGGGAAGTGGTAGACCTTATAACTAAAAAATGATTTTCATTATTAAAGAGGCTTAGAAAAATCAAGTTCCTTTTAAGAAAGTCCTACAGTTATTTTATCCTCTATGTGACCCAGAGTTTCAGCAAAAGTTCCCAAATCAGATGTAATAAAGGAGAATTTTCTGTGAAGGTTAAAGCAAGGGTATATGTTTACCTCATCTGAATGGTATGCCACAGGCTCTCAAAAGGGGTTTGAGATCGGTGAGCTCATTGACAACACCCCCAAATGCTGTCTTTCTCAGGCCTTCAGGGAGATCATGACTGGGACTATGTCTTTGAATCTGCAATATCTTAAAGAATGTGTTGTTTTGGGAGTATTGGTTTATCTAGAACAGTGTTTCTCAAACTTTATTTCATTAATGTCCATCTTAGGAACCTTCCCAGACCATTTTTTCCCTAATTATTTCCCCCTCCCATGAAGTGTTAATATTATGGATATAATGTGTATCTATTTATATTCTCTGGTGCTTTGGAGGGGAACAAATGATTGTACTGTCTAAGGTTTTGTAGGTTTTTTTTCCCACATGAACCAGTTTTCATTCTCATGGGGGCAATATTGCCCATGTTGAGAATGCATAATCTAGAAGTATCATGATCTTGGAAATGAGCTGTTATTTGTACCTTTTCCTACAAATTGAAACTAGGACAAGGACAAAGATTATCAATAAAATAATGTTGAAAAGAGTCTCTTGATGCAGTGGCCTGCAGCCACGGGAAAAGAGTACTTTTACCACATTTAATGGCTTGTGTGGAGGACATTTTCTCTCTGAACAATCTCTTGATCATTTGAGGAAAGAATGGGAAACCCCAAGAGTAGCAGAGCAATAAATGCAGCTCTCTAAAAGAACAAATACAGACCACAAGATGCTTTTGCCGTGATTTGCTGAAGAGGAAGACTAGGTGATACTGAAGAATCTGGGTATAAAATTGTCAAATAAATGCAGCTCTCTAAAAGAACAAATACAGACCACAAGATGCTTTTGCCGTGATTTGCTAAAGAGGAAGACTAGGTGATACTGAAGAATCTGGGTATAAAATTGTCCATTGTTCCAAGGCTAGTTAGCTCTAACAAGTTCAGTTTCTCAAAGTAAGAGTTGGTTTGCAGCAGAGAATACCATTTAGGTTATCTAGCATTCAAGACTGTTCTATTCTCCCAAGAGGGTTTGGCTCTGTTTGATCAGAAGGGTGGTTGTGTATGAAATGCGCCTCAGAAGGAGGAGGAAGAAATGACATGTTCATGTAAATGAAATACAACTGCAAATTAAAGTGTCACCCTGTTTTAAAAAAAAAAAATCCATTTTTTATTTAATTGGTTACCAAGGAAAAAATGTCATACAGAAGTGTTTTTCTCAGGGAAGGTTAAACCATGAGATGTTACAATCGATTCCAGGCAGTTGGAGGGGGGAGGGATAAAAGATTGCCTTAATAAAAATATTCTGATACCACAAAGCTAGGCTAATAAATTTCTGCCTTGTTACATGCCAGGGGTCCAGAAGAGATTAACAGATATTGCCTCGTTTGTTCTTTACTGTCTCTATCGAGTCAGCTGAGTGCTAGCTGCCTCTTCCCTGGAGGAAGCCTCCTTTTGAGATGTTTTATTAGGAAGAAGGTTACGTACAAATGAGAAGATACGTTCTCCCAAGGAGCACTGCTTACTACCAAGACATCCAGTGACTGAAGTGTTACTAGCTTTTCCATGTTAATGATGTCCTTTCATTTTTCACTTTTCTTTTCCCACATTTTTATGAAAACTCACCTGTCTCTTTAGATTGTGAGCCTACCAGACAGTGTACCTTATTGCCACATTAATGGCACTAAATGAATGTTAAGTAATAATGGGAGGGGCTGATGAATGAGATTATATTTCCATGTAGAATTGTTCCTTGAGAAACATGTTGGGTTTCTCTTTGAGACAAAGACTTGCCAGATGGGACTTGTCAGCTTTCTTCAGCCTTACTTGTGGTCCTTCCTCTTCTCCCTCTCCTTCTGATCCCAATATTGTTTTATGTTATACAATGGAAACACATAGTTGTATAATGTGCTCTCTTTGTCTTCTTTCTCATCAGGGGCAGTGATCGGTGATGGACAGTCTGCTGTGGCCAGTAACATTGCCAATACTACCTACCGGCTCCAGTGGTGGGACTTCACTAAGTTTGATCTCCCAGAAATCAGTAATGGTAAGCCAACGTAGAACTGGGGTTACTAGGGAGGGGATGAAGCCAGAACTTAAAAACTCATGTAGTCCTGGATTTTTCATCATCTCGTTGAGCAGATGATGGCCACGTGCCATTTCTGCAGCTCTTCTGCAACTCTCAGTTAAGCAATTCAGCAAACATGTCTTGACGCCCCACCCTGAGGAGTGAATAGTGTTAGGTACAAAGGTGGACACAAAAATGGATGTCTCTGCCCTGAGGAGTTTGTGAAATTTGGCTGAAGTATAAAAGTTTAGGTGGAACTGAAAGGAAGAGAAAGGGAAGAGAGTGTAGGAACTGAGAGCTAGGCAACAGCTCTCTGAGGAAAGGCA